>NW_028301578.1:10530000-10737500 GCF_042242905.1 Orbicella faveolata | reverse complement strand
TCACAATCTTGGGTCGATTTTCAGCAAGTCTGTCTACCCATGTTTTCAATCAAAAAGTTCTCATTTTGCCAAATAGTACAAATTATATTGCTTGTTATTCTCTATCACAGTGCAAATAGCAAGGATACCAAATTATAGCTAGCCGCAATTAAGAAAGGTTAATAGAAGCATTCCGCCATCATTAGAAACCTTCATACTGACTGAAACTTCGACTAAATTATTCATGAATTACAACCTCGGAAGGACTATATTCTTATTAAATACCCCGCCAAAATGCCTGATAGCTGATAAACCTTCAAAGCTAAAGAATATATCCTCGAAACATAAGTCAACTTCTAGCACACAAATCTTCCATCTTCGAGAATCACGCTAAACCAACTCATACCAAGAGAAAGCTAAGAAAAGGTAAATTTAATGTTTTAAACCCATTTTGCCTCAGAAAGTTTCTTAACGCAATCTTTTTAGTGAAGTTCTATGTGAGCTTAAAACTCGATTTACGACACAGTTTTGATCGGAAAAAAAAATGTTTAGAATGCTTTCATTTTTGAATGACAGTGTATACAAAAGTTAAGGCGAAAATGAGAAATTTACCGCCAGAACATTGCTTTCCATCGCCAGACTTTCTATAGTTAAATAGTTTTGACCCGTTTGTAGGGTGTAAAACGAATTTCGTGTAGGCCACAGCCAAAATCATGCTAGCAAACTTTGGCGAAAATATCTAATTTACATCACAAATCAGGAATTTAAATCCCTTTGGACCTTGATATATCATAGTCAAGGAAAAAGTCATTTTGTACCCTTAGTTTGAAGTACCGCGGAAACTGTGTTACGTTAGATATAAACGGTACGAGTCAACAAATCTGCGGCCCGAGAGAGCATTTTTCTCAAAAGCTAGCTCACTAGATCTAAACAACTTTCTTTGATATCTTAAACGCAACATTGCCTCGTATTTCCCAGTAATAAAAAAGCTTTCGAACTGGTGGATGTATCTAGCACCGAGTCAATTCAATTTGACAGTATGGAAAGAAAGAGGAAATAAAACCTGGAGTATTTTTTGGCCAGTCTTCGAAACGATTAATTAATTTCGAGAAATTTGTGATTTCTCAACACTAGCCAAATTTGTATCTTTGTCGCATGATCTATACATGAAGAATGCTTAAAAACTAAATGGAAAATTTAAGCTAAATAAGGAACTTGTTTTACTAAAAACTAAGCGAAACTCTTCTTCCTGCGAATTCACTGAAAAGACTTTTGTAGAATGAAAGTATTTGCAATCGTTTTTAGGTAAACCTTGAAGTTAAACTAAATTGTCTCAAAATCTCAGTGAGACAAACAATTCGTTCAAGTGTTGAGAAGTTCTTAAGAAATGTTTCCAAAATTGTACTCAGAAGTTACATTTGAAGCAAGTTCTGTTAGAGACTGCTTTTTTCCATGGATTTCATTCATCACTGCTCCGCGCACAAGCTTGTATAAAAGTTCAGGTTTCCTTCACGGCAGATGGTTTCATCGAACTGAAAGAAATATGTAATCCCAGTCTTTGTGCTCCTTGCTAAAGACTGAAATAAATAAAGGGCTCGAAGTAGAAAATGTACTCCGTTTTAAAACGAAAATAAAGTTATTGAAGTTGTTTCAGAGCAATTGAAGTTGTTTCAGTTTCAGTCTCTCTGTTTTTAGCTGTAGCGATCTCGGCTTGTCTTGACTACCCATGATAAAATTTACGGCCGGGTTTCCAAACAGTTTGAAAACTTGCTTATAAGCTAAGACAGTATTAGCAGGCAAATATATTTATGAATAACCTACTTTTTCAATAACGGAACACGTTTTGCTTGAAAACATTTACCAAGCAAACCACAGGAAGCTTTTCTAAAACAAAGGTACAGTTGACAAATCATGCAACGAGCTTCCAAACTCAAAGCAAAGAACAAATGTTTTTACTTTTCAATTCAGCCGATATGTGCTATGACCTAAGAAAACAGCTTGCCAGCAAATAACATTCTTGCTGAAGAATAGAAGCCTTGGTTTGATTGAAGGGTACTGTGTCTTTCATTCAACTAACAAAACATGTTTGTAATCTTGCCAAGAAAATGTCAAGTGTGTTTTTTGAGCTGAAGTAGTTTCTACAAGATTTCCTATTACGCTCGATCAACCCTCGTTTTTCTAGCAAAAAAGGGTTTAAAAGGCCTTTTAAGAGAGTGTGAAGACTAATCTTTGCAAAAACAATAGAGAGAATTACAAATTTCCCCTGTTTGAAGCAAAACAATCAATCTGTATAAAGTCCTTTCTCGACACTGAACAGAATTCTTACGCGATACAAAATGGCGTGAAACCAGTCGGAACAAAATACAACTGTACGCGTTCAAAGACAAACATATCCACGCCAACCAAACTCGTGGGTCCGGTTTGATGAAATGAAACCTCTAATTCTAATTATAGTATGGATTTCAGAATGATTCCATTCGCCATCTTGATTTGTGAGTTGTCGAGGACAATGCTATTTTCTTGACTGCACGAGGCTCGTAACGCCCTCCATTCTTTTCATACATGTGTTACGCGCGCTGAATAGATTCGTAAGCTCTCGATAATTATTTGAGGACGATTTATTTTGTAATTATTTCCTTCTGTTCAAAGTGTTAAATAAATGGTTTCCTCTAGTGGAATTCAACGGAATGAAACATCAACTAATAAAACTTTTAGAATTTTTCTTCATCGACGCGGGCTTCAGGTGTGCTGGTCACGGAAATTTCATTAAACTTATTCGACCAGTGGTTGTAATTTAAAACGTTGTCTATAAGAGAAGAGTACAAAATACTATCTAAGCAGATAATGTTCGTTGTCATTTAGTAAAAATTTTGTAAGAGAAACATTCTTATTTTCGAATTTCAGTGAAACCCTACAAGAAGATTTATTTCAATTTCCCTACTGTTTCATCGTCATTTCTACAGACACAAATTGCTAAATGTTTTCAAGTTCTTTTGTAAGACCTGAAAACGATCACATAAAATGCCTTAGTTTATGTTTTGAGAGCACTTTCTACAAGATGTAACACGCTAGCTAGTTTAGGCTAATTTAGCCTCGTTAAATTGTTCGGCCTGTGAGATCGAGAAGAAAGGAAACTCTCTCTGAACGGTACTGATCGGGTTATTAAATAGCAATTCATCGAATTTAAAAGACCTTTTCATAATACTTGCCACATGGTTTTCTAAACTGCCTGAAATGCAAAACATTGTTTAAAGTCTGCGATATATTTTCTGGCTTCAAAACTTTGAAAGTGATTGTGTTTAATATTACTAAAGATCGTTTCTGAGCTAAAATCCATGTATAGCTTTAGAAAATATATTTTTTTTACATGAAGGAACAATTACTTATTTTCTTTTGTTTAGCGAGACAAATACTCTTGTGTTTAATTTTCACACCTTCTTTTTACAAGGGCACAACAAAAAGTTGAGTGCAAAGACTGAACGAGTTCAAGAAATTTTGTAAAAACTTCTTTAATACAACTGATTCCTTTCCGGTTTGTAAGACATAGATAGCTTTACTTTACCACTAAAGAATATTTAAAAAGAAATCTCAATAATTGTTTTCTATGTAGAGAAAATTTCAGAGGTAAGATGCTTTTTAATTTTGAGCACGAAAACATGATAAAACCTAGACGTGAAATTATTCGTATTTAATTTCCGAACTTTCTAGAAGCACGTCGATTGATGAAATAAAAGCTCTTGTGGTTAGAGATATATAATTTATATTAACCCAAAAATAAATTAAGATTTCCCATTTTGACGCCATGTTCTCCTGACACTATTGAAAATAATTTTCTACAGGCTTGTGCTAGGGCAAATTTCTTTCAGAACAGGACAAGAAGACTGTGCTTTAGGTAGAATGCTAAACAATCTCACCTCTTGAACTTCGAATATCTTCCCGCACGCGACCAAGAACAAATTTAATAAATAAATAATAACACAAATTAAAATGCTTTTTTCTTGCCCCAACCGCAGAACCAATATTCTTTGGAACATGAATCGAAATGATGTTGTTCATATATTGTTTTTTTTACAATCGCACTTGGAAGCCCTTCTCTCAGTTGTATACCTAAGTTCACTCGCAGGTAGGTTTGCGGAAAGCTGACCATTCTATTGCAGTAAAACTTTCCTCAGTGTTTTTTCGTGACGAATCTTTAGACCGACATACGTGTTATGGCGATTAATCTTTATGTAAAGCCCACAGGTTTTCACTAAGCTATTTATTTAAATTTCCTGCTTCTGCTCTGCGCAAAACTCGAGTTGAAACATAATCGATGTTATGTTTATATGAAACGTTGCTACAAAGTGAACGCTTGAAATGTCCTACTAAAGCGGCTGTGTTTCATTTGAGTGTTACTTCTAGACACTGGATGTGGCTTTTTTGAAGAAAAAGAAGACGCTAATTGATAAAGAACTCCCAGCCTTTACAAGAAAAGAAAATTCAAAGCAAAAGGAATTGTAAGACCGCGGACAAAAAAAAAAAAAAAAAAAAAAAAGCAAGTCAGACAAGATAAAAAAAAAAAAGCCGCCCATGTGTTTGCTAAAAGACTAAGGGATATTTACCCTAGTCTTGTTATTCGCTCTGACGGCCGCCGTGAATTAGCTGAGATAACATCGAACGCGAAATAAAAGATGGAATGATACAGAGCATTGAAAAGAACGCGACACTGCAAAACACTTTTGCACGATAAAAATGTTTCTTTGAACAAACCAAATTAAGTTTAAACCTTTCTAATTCCTGTGTTAGGTATACTTGAGAGGCCTTGAAATGTTTTTTCGTCCTTGTCTTTGAATCCTAGTTCTTCTCGTGACATAATGAGCCTGAAATTTGAAGCGCGGAACCTAACGTTTTCAATCACCTCATGTTGCACACATTTCCAAAGATCCACCGCCCAAGTGCTATGGAGGGTTGCTGAGAGAATATCATGTTTGAGTAAACATAAAAGCATCATATTTTATAGGGTTAAACAGCACAGCTTACGAGAAGACACTAAAAACACTCGAAACATATCCAAACTTTGCCTGTGGAAGGCTGAAATTTAAGTGACTTTTTTTTTGTCACCAGTTGTGAAAGCTAGGCTCAATGAAAACTTTCGTATCTCACAGTTTTTATTTTCACTTTTCTTGCAAGAATTGCGATCGATCCTGTTATAATTTAGCTAGGCAAATAACATGTATTATAAACATGTTACATGTAAATAACAAAGCTTGGAGAAGTGAGCCGATGGACTTCAACTCAAAACATTTCGTAAGAGAAGGAATAAAGAGCCCTGTTTTACGATTGACTGTGTTGTGCGTTTAAAACTAAGAAGCATTGAAAACAGGCCTGCCTTTGAAGTCATGCAAGTTAGAAGATTACAAGGGATAAATAGTGCTTAATCCATTTAAGTCCAGTAACATTGGGAGAAAAAGCCCAGTGAATTTCCCGAGGAATGGCTTTTCACAAAGACCATTTAACTCAGCAAATTTCGCGAACATGGCTGATGTGGCTAAAAACGGGGGCGAAACACCTTCGGAGTAATCAACGCTAATTGACATTGATAAATTAATTCCCAGATTTGAAATTAAGTTGATCTCGACTGTTCTGAATAGATACTTGAAACAATTTACAGCATCCAAAAATCGGTTCATCTGCTTATTCTGCGCACGTGCCAAAGACAATGAACACGCGGCAAACTAAAAACGCTTGGCAAGCTCCAGCAATTAAGCTGACTAGATAAGATAAGCTAATTAGGTTCCTAAAATTAAGAGCTGAGACACTGCTGCGAATATTAATTTTTAAAATGCTCGTATCGATCGAACGCTGTCGCGCATTTTCAGGGAATTAAGGAGAAGTACATTATTTGGCGAAGGGTTCTGTAGCTAGTGTCTGCAATGTACTGTTTTCGTGGCGCATGGCGTCGACAGAACATACTGTATATGCGTACATCGTCGTACTTTATTAAACAAGTTCTCTTCTTGCAAAAGAAACTGCGGCGTGGTCGTCTTTCAAGTGTTTACACGCGCCATTGTACACCCAGATCTAATCGCTCTATTAGCTTACACGTACAGAAATTGATCTGTGTAAATATTTACCCTCAAAAGTGTTTTGATTCTGTCGGCTCATTGAAAACATGTAGTTCGGCTCGACCAAAAACAATTCGGGTGATTCTCTCTTTATATCTGAAAGGTGTTGTTGGTCGGCTTTGTTTGATCGCCAGAGACAGCGCTTCAACTTTGAATCACACAAGCGAGGAATTTCATACCTCGTTGCGAAATTCGCAAAAGAAGGGTTGATAGTTTTATTTAAATGTTATCTGTTAATTTAGGCGCACTTCGCGGTGATTTGCCGTAAATAATCTATCATAATGAGATTAATTTTGCTTGTTATAACATGCACACATCAGCTGCCCTAAAATGCTTTTGTTTGCGTTTTCCAAATTGAAATCTCTGCCAAAACATTAAGGGCCTCATGGATAATTCACTTCTGACGTAATCGAATTCAGTCTAAAATTTCTTCCGCGGCTTTTCTGTACCAATCACAGAATTCCGTAGCTCTTAAAGTGATGTTAACCTTGCAGGTAATAAAAAACGTATTTGCACGCTCGCGCCCAACAGTGCCTCATTAAAATTGCATTGCTTTCCCGCAATTACGAAAATATCGAGTTCTGTTTCTTTTGATAAGGTATCATCTAAAGTAAGTCGGACACGCGACCATGAGAAAAGCAGGCTTTGTTCGAATGTGCAAATCTGACTGAAATGTTTAATTAGCTATTGGGAATTCAATGGGGTTCCTAAAATTCACCTGCCAATCAACGTTAAAGACCATCTTGTTTAGAACGCATGCCACGCGACTTTGCCACGCGCCGCATTCAACGTTTATCAGCGACCTCTTAACCTTGCCAGGTGGTTGTGGCTCTTCTAAATAATTGTACAAACTTGTTTTTTTTTATTCCTTCCAAATACGTACTTCCATAACAGATTTTAATTGGATGAAATGAACTCACTGTGTGCCAGATTCGCTTTTCATTTCCAATTGCGAAGGCGCCGTTTTATTAAATCTCTTGCTAAAGAGGGGCTAAGCTTTCTTCCAATTAGCCCCGTTCACTCCTCTAAACTCGAACAATAAACAGCGGTTGATATTTTTCTGTAGAACGTCTTTGTTCAAGACCAAAATGTTTTCTTTAAGGGCTTTTTTCATTATTTTTTACCTGAGTCGCCTTGCCTCTAGCTTGCACGTGGGCAAGTCTTTTAGGACAAACAAAAATCACCCGACAATACTGCAATTTAACTCTAAACTCCCGGCTTTGTTTTGCGGCGATTTGTTTGAATGCAATTTAAATTAGACAAAGACTTTGCAACAGTGTGGAAATCGTGCCAAGGAAAACCAAGTCCCTAAACCTCGACCAGAAACGTGTTATGTAATTGTTTAGTTGTTATAAAGTGATTCCGGATAAATTGAGATAAGAAACGCTTTCAGAGATTAAACCCCTACCGAATGAAAATAAAGGCAAATTTCAAAGCCATTTAACGTGATAGCAGCCTACAGAGAGAGTGCTTGGTGGTGAAATAAGCATTTTTAATTTTAAACGCGTGCTACGCTCTATAAAGCACAGTTGGCGACGAGCTCATCCCAGCAATTCCGGCGCCATGTTTAACATTCAGAGAAGGCGATACACGCGCGGACGAGTGAATTTAGAATGGCTTTTTGAGAGAAGTCCGTTTTCACCCTTTATGTGGTGAATTTAAACGGTTTGTGAGTTAAACGGACGTAAAAGAACGCTTTCTTCTTCTTCACTGCTATATTTGATGTGTGATGAAGTACTATTGAAATCCTTAAGGAAGCGTGGTATTTATTTTCAGTGCATTGTTTTTTTGGACAATTTCATTTACATAACAAAGCCGAAAAAATCTTGACACACTGGGCCACGTTTCTCTTTTTCGTCCACGCGGATTTATGTGACAACTTGTCAGAAATATAATGACCAGGATAACCTATTTACCTCAACAAGTTTCACAAGAGCCTGCTCGCACAAATAGAACAAAACAAAATCTTTAGCGAGACCAGCTAATGCAATTAAAACCGTGAAAACGATTAAAATCATATTTAACAACATTCGATGGGTTTCCCACGCTACAGAATTCGCTATTGGCTCGTCGCAACGCATCTCGACTCTTCCGTAAGATTCAAAGGTTCGTGCATGGTTAATGAATTACGAAAAAATTGTTCTTGCCCGCGCGAGACGATGACACCTGGTATACCGAAAGAAAGCAATTGAACCCTTGTGTATTACAATACTGTATTATGGAGCAGCAAATGATAACTCCTTTCCAATAGAAACGCGTCGTAGATTTCTTGTTCTGTTGTGATACAGATAATACTCAATTAGTATTTTATTTTTCGGCCTTTCAAGCTACGATAAAATATTTATGTCGGGTTGTTCTGGATATTGCAATTACAAAACTATTTTCAGACATCTCGGCGACTTGAAAACATTAGCGTAGATTGCGTTGAACATTTTTTGTTTCAAAGCGAACTGATTTTCCAGCCATGGCATACTGTTCAGTTAATATGCTTAGATGAAAGCAGAGATACACACAAGGTTGCTTACAGTTTAGAATCTATGTATCTCTTTTTCGCTTAGTTGCTTAGCGATGTTGTATAAACTTGGTTCCGTCGGTATGTTAATGTGCTCTAAACAAACATCTGCTTTCAGAAGACGGGAATAAAATTCACGATTCGTCCCTTCAGATGAGTCAGCCCTGTTTCCTCCTGTTTGCACATTGTCCCCTGGTTTTTCTTTAGAAATCCGTTCCCGGGAATTGACGGCAGTTGTTCGGTCCTAAAACAATCGGGCGAAAAAAGAATGTTTCAACGTAAACAAAAAATCTTCATAAGAATATAGAATCCAAAAGGTGTTGTACCATTAAAGAAGATTAAACATTCTTTCTGTAAAACTCGATAAAATATTCATACAGCTGTTTTTTGGTAGACGTTTTTATGCTTCACTGCAGTCCCCTGAGGCTGCAGGCTTTTTTTAGTTTATTTGTAAATAATACCAAACGCAGTTCTTTCCAGTTGTACGAATGTTTGATATGGACCGGAAGTGAACTTCGCGCGTTTGAGTAAACTGGTCGTTCTGTTTCAGAAGCGAAGTACGTTATTTCCGCACTTTAGAAAGTACAACTACAGAACGTGAAAATTAGAGTTCGCAATTAGGTGATAATGAGCTTGCAGGGGCGGGGAAAGTTTTCTTCAATTGTTCAAAGACGTTATTAAGGGTGCCCTCGGGCCTGCTTTTGATTGGCTGCGCCGAGACCTCCCTTGAGAGAAGATCTCTTGTCTGTCCAATGGCAAAACGCCTGCACGGCCGCGGTTGGACAGCTTGCCTTGTGTTTTTGTTTGTAGTTGCCTCTTTTCAGCTGACATAATGCACATAAAAGAAAAAAGAGCACACGAGCGCTTTAAAAACTGCGGCACGCGCCCAGCAAATTAGCCATAGTTGATACAGTGACACTCGATAAAGGCCTCGTGTAGTTGATTAAGATTCGCGTGCGCCTTGCTACAGAAAGTCTTCCAAATCGTCCAAACCTTCTTCGCTGCCGTGGTTAGAGGAATCTTTCTTGGAGTTCGTTTAGAAGCTTCCACAGCCCTGACAGCGCGATTAACTGAATCTAATATAACTGTATTCAAGGTCAACCGAACATGCCTCGATCATTTCTTGTCAAGCTGAAAAAGAGTAGTCCGACCTGTTTCTTTTGGGAAGAAGGTAAGTTGAAATTCTTTGAGGGTAGATTTCAAGCGTGCCACTTGGTATTTTCACACACGTCTTTGCGTTTCGTCTGAGGAGAATTTTTTGGCCAAACCAAACCTCGAAACATTTAAGTTTCTCTGATTCAAAACTGCCACACCTCATTAAATATTCATCAGCAGACAAATAGATACGGCAAATTCTAAAACTGCTCTTTCGCTCTTATTTTTCTAGCAGGTTCTGACATACCCATGGCTCCGCCTAATGTATGGGAACCAATCCGAGTTGAGATCGAACCGGCTCAGATATTCCAGCCCATCAAGTTGGATCTCGCCACGCTCGACCCAGAAATTTTAACTGGAAAAGGACAGCTGAGGCCGAAGGCACGCTTTTTCAGTCCGTTTACGTTTAATTCACTTCAGTTAAATCCTGACCACCGTGATATTGGAGTTGGCAAACCACTGTATGCTAAAGAAGTACCGTGCCCTTACGACTCTAGAAACGCCAGCCCTCTAAGCCTTGACGGTGCTCTTGTGCCTTCACCGACTCGCAGCGATGATGGGTACCCGAGCGCGGGAATTTTTATTCCCGGAAGTGGCTTTCTGGGGCTGGAAAACACCAAACCTTCTTCACTGCCCGTGGTGAGTTCTGAACCCGGTTCTGTTGGCCGAAAGCGACGCAACGGAGCGCCCAAAACATTTACCTGTGAAGTCTGCGGTAAAGTGTTCAATGCGCATTACAATCTGACCCGACACATGCCTGTGCATACCGGAGCCCGTCCCTTCAAGTGTAAAATCTGTGGCAAGGGCTTCAGACAAGCGAGCACGCTATGCCGGCACAAAATTATCCACACGAAAGAAAAGCCTCACAAATGCAACATTTGTGGAAAAGCGTTCAACAGGTCTTCCACCTTGAACACTCACATCCGAATTCACGCCGGTTACAAGCCGTTTGTCTGCGATATTTGTGGCAAGGGATTCCATCAGAAAGGCAACTACAAAAATCACAGACTCACACACACCGGCGAGAAACCATTCAAGTGTCACATCTGCGGCAAGGCCTTCCATCAAGTGTACAATCTGACATTTCACATGCACACGCACAATGATAAGAAGCCATTTACATGCAAGGAATGCGGCAAAGGATTCTGCCGGAATTTTGACCTTAAAAAGCATATCCGTAAACTACACGAAAACAAAGAACAACGTGACAGAATGGAACAATGAACCACGCGTCGTTAACTGTCCTTCACGTCGAGAAAAAAAAGAGCGAGCACTTAAGCTCGTAGCGTAATTTATTGGCTTATATTGTGTACAAAACCTTAAGATTTGTTCTACAACGACTGTAGCATCGGAACTGTATTTAATGAGAGATTAGAATGCAAGACAGTTAAGGCTTATGTGAATATAATATAAACGTTGTTTTAGTATAACGGAAAGCGCACGTGGATGAACAATGGAAGTTGTAAACTATGAGTAATAATATGTACATTAGAGAACAAAAGCGAACGGCTTGGCTGTGAATATATAAATATGGTCAAATATCAGTTTATACAAGATTGTACCTCCGTTAAATACTTCAACCCTATTCTGTGTAAATAGCAAAATAGAAGCAATGAGAAAATAATCAGTAAAACATTCAGATTTATCACACATAATTGAGTTCAGTGTCTTTTAAGATGCATATGCTGTTTTCCTTAATGTGAGAAGTTAGACAATTTTCTTGCGTGAATTGCTAATTTAAAAGAGCGCGCACTTCACAGTTTGATGGAAAGTGAATTTCAATTTAAAAAAAATCAATGTAGCAAACTTGATTGATTTCTTGTGCGAAAACCTCACTTAAGGTTAAACGTCTCTGTTTAAAATAGGATTTAAAACATATTTATCGCTCCATACGATTCAAAACAGTTATTTAATAAGTCCAATACATGTATTTTTAAAAGTTTCCAAACGCGACCAAAAAGTTATCAGTTTAGTTAGACGAGATTACCAATATTGAAAGCCAGGGGTAGTAACACTTCGTTTTTTTCTAAAGCTTTCGACCCCCCATGTTGAAAACTTAATTACGTTGAGTTACTTGACGAGATTCCTAAGTTATACGGCTGAATCTGAATGGTTTTGAATCAGCCTGTAAAGCCTTTGCGATAAAATTTGTCTGGTCTTAATCACAAGAAAAGTTATAAGAACTGCTCAAAATGTTGTCACAATTAAATTATCCCGCAAAATTTTCGTAAAAGAAACCAATTAAAGTTTGATTTACTGCTCGAAAAATGTTTGCAGAAACCGATACATCTCAACGCACTGCTTATTTTGCCTTTTCATTCCAAACTTTATCATTAAAATGTATTTAAACCCCCGTATTTGCGTTCTGTTGACTAATTATATTAACTAAAATATATTCCGTTATGGAGACACTTTGTATTTTGCGCCGGCAGTGGAAATAAATTGGGAAATTCATTTTTATTTATATTTCGTTGGTTTCTACTTTGACACCTGCCTCAAACTTGTTGTGACTGTAATTGAGGTTGCACAGTTTCGTGGGATAAGGGGAAGGGCGAAAGAGTGGTAATGACGGAGGAGGTGGGATTAGGGGGGGGGGGGAGGGGTAAGTGGAAGAGAGATGAAATGTAAAGAGACGAGCAAGAGTGAGCGCTAACCAGAAGGTTCTGTTATCCACGTAAAATGTTTTCGACCTGTGATATCGAATGGTCTTGCGATCTAAACAGACTGAAGAACACAGCTACATAAAGCATATACTCCTCGAAGCGGAGAATCGCTTTTTTCTCCTTCAACTGCTTTAAGACCTGCCCATTGATAGTAGAGCGCAAAGAGCTTTGTTGCATTTAACGATTTGTCTCATCTAAAAGGTAACGTACGAAATTTTTGAGTTAGCATTTTATCTCTTCTGATCGGATTGTCCAGAAACGGCACTTTTATCTCTCTTCATAGCAGTTAAACAAAACGAAATATGTCCCATAAATTTTCCTGCCCTTTCCAGTCATCCTCTAAATGTATTTTAAGGTTTCCAAGCTCAGTTTTGATCTACTGTTTTTACCGAAATCATTTGCTTCCCTAAGTATAACCTGTTAACAGGCTCCGGCTGGAAGGGTCTGACCAGTCAGACATGACCGCGGCTGGAAGGGCCGAAAAGGAACTGGCCGAAAGTGAAGTCGCCGAGGGGGGAATGGGGTTTGGGGTGGCGTCCTCTCTTCCGTTTCTTCTGACCTCCTTCTTGCCGCTTTCTCTTAGCCCGATCCTCAACTAGAGACCCTGTTCACAGGCTATCCTGAGTAACAAATGTTCCTCTTTGGACGTTCATTTCTCTACCCTATACCCTTCCCCTTCACTCGGGGACAGTGTTTGAGATTCCACTCGAAAAATTCTATTCTAGCTTTACGGACATCCTGTGATTGGTTGTTGCTAGGTTACAAATTTCTATGCACACCTAACAGCCAATCAGAAGAGTTTCAGGGATCTTTGTAGAACTACGTAGATCATTGTCATGTAATAATTTGGGTCAGTCGATTTGTTCAATTTATGGAACTCACATTGCAATGTAAAGCTTGAAAAAGCTTAAACCGATATTTTTCTATAGTTGCTCTCTGAATACTTTTCATTTTCATCCTGGTGATGATTTCTTATCGTGGAAACACGCAATCCGATTGGCTACCCAGGGACTGTAATAGGCGACAAACAGCACCTGTTGGCTATGTCACGCAACAGTGCGTTTTCGCGCCATCTCGGCGTAGCTCAGTGTGTGACTTAATAGAGAGAGAGAGAGAAGGCACCAGGAGCTGGTCGATCTTTGAAAATAGTTTCCTTGAAAAGGTTTCAGGATAATAAAATACGTATGTTTCTTTTTTGCTTGAGAGATCGACCGGGTGGTTATACCAGGAGCCTATTGCTGGTTTTCAGTGTCACGCAATTCAAAATAGATCAAAATAAAAATCAAAACCGGTCAATAGATAAAGTCCAGAATCTGGGAAATGAAAGAAGGTAAATATGCAAAGACTCTTGCCAAAATTCTGGTGACAGCAATTTTTCTTATGCGAGATATGCGGAGAAATTTTTTACCCAAATTTATAGAGATTTGTATTGAGACGACATGTTGGTGCCCATCCGTATGAGCACCAACATGGCGGCCGGAAACCCTCGAGGAACTCTAAAACATTAAAATAATACTTTTTCTAAGACATGAACTGTTCAGATAGTCAAGTTTCCCGAAATAAGTCACTTTTTTAACCATCATGACAGCTCTCTAGGCTGCCATGTAAATGCCGCGTCACGCAAAAGCTTAGAAATTCAAGCGTAGTGTATCACAAAACCAAGAACCCATTCGGAGCGAAAATTTGTATGAATATTAGTTTTCAGCAGCTCTTATACATAATTTAAGTAAAATCTCAGGAAGATCAATAGTTTTGTAGTTCGAATTTTAGTGACGTATGTGAAAACCAGCTACAACACTTGGTTATACTAATTTTGGAAATGATAATTTTTAGGCAGTCCGCTTTCGGTTTCTGTCGAGTTTCAGCTGCTGGCTCTGGGCTTTCAGGAGAGAGTTCGCCTCGTAACTCAATTTAGACATCGTTTCCGTTCTGCCAACAAACAGTAATAAGAAAATTTTACACTTGGTCTCTCTTGCTGCAATGGAAGGAAGAAGCGGCTTCTCGCGCACTGGGAACGAGAGATAGCCTCCAGGGATATATTTCCTTCATATAGTAGTAAGGAAGTGTCCCCCCTGGCTGCTCAGTTTCTCCGATTACAAAAAGATCAACTCGTGCAGTGAAATTCAGATTGTGGGCAGTTTTGATGACTTGAAATGGTAACCGGCTCTTATAATGCTAATTCTGAAATCCTATCTTTCAACTGCCTCATTTCTGAGTTTTTTTCCCAGGCGGAGAATTGTGAAAATGGCGAAGCGGAGCTCGGCTTGTCTTGGGCAGTGAAAGTTCTTGATGCAAGCAAAGATGGAGAGGTCGTGAAATTCACGATACAAACAAACATGGTAAGGAGGTGTCGCGTGCAATTAATTAGAAGCAAAATACTCTGATGAGCTAGAGAACACGCTTCACTGTTAACTTAAATTACAGTCACTTCATTATAATGTGTTTAAAGGTAGACCTGTAATTAAAGTTAAGTGCCTTGCCGAAGGTCTACTACAGCTCTATTTTTAATAGTTCATCAAGAGGAAATCCTTTGGTAACTTCCCATTTTCAACCTTCACTCCGCTCGTTGAAGTCGCGTTCTCTTCACCCAAGAAGATAAATTCATAACCTAGCCTCACTAAAGAAAAAACAACAAAAAAACAAAGCCTCACAAAACAGCCTCATAAAAATGTAGCAAGGGATGGGAGGGGGAACTCGTAATGTGTAATCTACCCCATCCAGGTGGAGTAGCAATTCCTCTTGTTAATCTCTGGAAATGAGAGTTTCTCAGATTCACAGGCGTCTAGATGTCCATGCAGCCAAAACCAATCGTGGAGAAACCAATAATATTTTGAATCTTTTAAGATTCTTGCAGAGTGCATTATCAATAGCTAGCCTTTAAATACAGTATTAGTAAGAGTAGTGGCACACTTGTGAGTTAACTTCAAATATTTGGAATTGATTTCCTTTTTCCATAGGTTAGTGTTGCAAATTATTTTAGATTTGAGAAATATTTTGAGAAGTCTTTTTATAAATGCAGTAGAGCAGGGTTTTCAATACGTTTTGAAATAGCCGTCTGAGCTAACTAAAGTAGGCGGCAAAGTGATGAAATTTTTTAATAATTTGAGTAAAAATACAGACAAATTAGGTGGTGGTAAGAGGTAAACTCTGACAAAGTAGGTGGCGATTTTTGCCGGTTGCCGGCTTCTAATGAAACCTCTGTAGAGTCCATAATTTTCTGTGTTTACATAGCCTCATCGAAACTTTCAGAGGGGTGGGGAGAATTCTCAAAAGTTATGCAAACCTGAGATGCAGTCAAGGGCTTGCATAACTTGCAAGGATTCTCCCAATCCACTAGTGTTTAGATGAGGCTACATGTATGTAAACACAGAAAAAGTGCCCTATGGTCCTCTATTGCTTGATCATTTTTATTACCACACACCAAATCAAAGAAAAATACCAAATTACACCAATGGTAAAATTTAACCACAACATTAGACCATATCATTATATGGCAAATTTGTTTTTGCTACAGCATGACAGCTCAAATTAGGAGTATAGGTGTTCTCTATTGTCGAAATTCCATACAGAATCATGCTCTCTGTTAATGTGACATTTTCTTTAGTCTTGCTAGTCCACCATGTTTGGAATAAGTCCCAGAAGGATAAAGTTAATTGAGAGTGCAGTCTCTCTTATCAATTATAGAGGACAACAATAACAATGACATCTATAATGTAAACTATTGGAAATAGTGTTAATGTGCTGGGTCACCATGTGACCTGGCCCCTTCGTAGATAGGAATCAGCTTGGCAAGTAATCTAGTCTTCAGAACAGACTTAACCTTTCACCTCATTATTTTGTTTTGCTAGGGTCATGAGGGTGAAGAGGAGAAAGGAGTAATAGTTCTTCGTCAATATGAAGATTTAGAGTGGCTGTATCACTGTTTAATAGCACACAACAGTGTGGATGGAGTTGTTGTAAGTTGTTTTGTTACATGTACCTTGTATCTATAGTTCTGATTTGTCCACTTGCAAAATGATCTAGAATTATGTGGAGGCCAAATCGTTAGTGTTGATACAATTCTTTGATCCTCATATCCTCATTAGTCGAGTACCCCCTTTAGTTAGGAGTTGGTCAATTCCATATATTGCAGTTACGTTTAAACTTTCACTGTACTAAATTACGTGCAATATCTCTGTATTTATTACATGTATCTGTATTATTTTATAACAAAGTTTATGAATCTGCTGGGCTATCAATACGCCCAGTATTACTCCAAATAGGACAGTGACACAATGTACATGTAACTGGACAGTGTGTGTGGATGGTACCTGTCATCTTGGGCACCTTCTTTCTTGTCTGACAGATCTGTACTTTTTTAATGAATGAATTACTTTTCCCATGCTTCTTGGTCAAAACACTCACCTGTTGAAAGTTTTCAATTTCTATCAAGACATTGAACCAAAGATGAGGTCCTCCAATTTCGTTACAGTTTTGATGAATGGGTATCAGGCCCCAGTTGTTCAAAGGGTGTATAACACTATCCACCGGATAAATCACCATCCAGTGGATAGTGTATTTTGTTTTGTCAACATTTTTAGCAATTTATTAGGTGGATAGCATTTTAATTCACCCTTGGAACAACTGGGACCTGGACTTCGTGTCATCCAATTTTGTCTATTCATGCTCCCGATTAAATTGGACTCTTACTATGCAGCTGTACCAGGTTATTGAATATGATTTCAGGCTGACAAAAATTCTACATTTCTCAGATACCACCATTACCTCCAAAGCCAGTTACTACAGTCAGTGCTGCTGAAGCCAAGTCTAAAAGGCAGTTAGGTCAGTTATCAACATACTAGAGATCAGTTTGAATGTTACAAATCCACTTCATTACCATTTACAATTAAGACTATGACACAATTCTGGCATCTGATTGGTAATCAGAAGTAACACTGCGACAGTATATGACTGTGTCAATGTCATGTATATAATTCAACCTTATAGGAATGAAATTGGACCACGTGTAGTGTTATTGGAGAGTACACTGTACAATGTACATGTGCATCATTTTTTATGTAGGGTTCTCAATAATTTAGGGAGTAGAGGGTTGTTTCATGAAGTAGATAGCTGACACTGATTTGAGTGCTGAAGGGACAAGCCTCTAGGGAGGTGTGGGGGCATGCTCCCCTAGAAAATTTGATATTGAGAAGTTCTGAAATGCCAATATTGCATTTTCGTGGAGATTTTGGAAAAAGTCAACACACCAAGAATATTACGGGGTTTCAAAGACTTTTTCCATTTTTATCCTTCAGTGCTAGCGTAATTGAAAACATGCGTGGCGCCATGACCCCATGCCCCTCTCTAGCTACTGCCTTGACTGTCCTTTGACAAAGACAGTCACGGTTGAACAGTCATGTTCCAAGAAACCTGCGTTTTCCCAACATTATTCTAATTGCAAATTACACAGTCACATACTGTATATTTTTTCAGAAAAAGTAGGTGGCTAAGTGTACTGCATCTTGGATAAAAACAAGCTCATGACAAATGAATTATGTTGTGTAATAAATTTTTATTTATGAAGACAAATTTGAGTGATTGTTATGATTATTTAATTTTGTTTTAGTTTTGAACAATTGGTAAATAAATGTTTAGGATGTCGTGATAGTGTTGCCCTGAATTCTGTGTACATTGTAATCATGGTCATAATTAAACAAATCAGATTCCTGCCAAGTTGTGCTCATGAATCCAGTTTTTCAAACACTCTTATGACTTCAACTTACTAGTTAATAGACTAAATTAGCCCTAAACTAGAGCCATGATTTATAATAATATTGTTATTTCAGGAAAAGATGCCAAGAATATGGTGGCAGATGAATTTTCAAGGGAGTGCTGTAACATGGAGAAGTAAGTTGAACATAAATTTTATGGTAACTTTGCTTTCAATTGGCTATTGATAAGTAAGCTTACATGTGTACATAAGAAATAAAAGTCAGCTAAATTTAGAGTGGTTTTCACTCGAGTACACGTCAAAATTTGCATAATTTAGTTCAATTTGCATTACTATGCTAAGCAAAACTTGCACCACTTTATTATTCAGTCAGAAGTTTAAGGTAAACTACTTGTAGTTGTGACTTGCATGCCCACACAGGTTTTCCTGTGTTTTGCATCTTCTACAATACACATATGTTTTGGAGTCTTGATCGGCCTATTATTGCCTAAGTCCTTTGTGACTGGCCATGAGGAGTCCAAGTGCAAAACTATTCAAAATGAATTGTGCCTACCGGTTCATTTTCATGCAAATCAAACTTCTGTTCATATGAAAGATTTTGCACAAAGACTCATTTGGAAACAGGGGCACAAGGTAACTCGGAAATGGCCTATTAGGTTTTATGACACCCAGCTGAAAACCACTCTTTAGACATGTATGTGGTGACAATTACCAGTCAGAGTATGTTTCTGTATGTCCAGGGATTGGTCATACTAGTTAGATTTCATTCTTAGAGAATTCCCTATTTCAGAGTCAAAACTAAAGTGAAATATGTACCCTGACCCTCTTCCAGGGAGAAGTGGAATCTTTCTACCCGGTTCCAGAGTCACGTTTAGGAGTACCTCTCCCTCCCCGAGGATTCTTTGTATAAGACAGTCTCTGGACAGATCTTTATTGAATTATCAGCATGTTGTCTCAAAGTGTCTTCTTGCAGGTTTCTTCAGCTTGTTGTTTCGCACCCTGCTTTCTCAAAGGATGAGGATTTGCAAAAATTCCTCAAAGAGGAAAATGTAAGTTAATGAAAATAACACTTAACTTTCTTTTTCTATTTCACTGATTTTTATATGTTGTATAGTTACAGCAAGGAATATACATGTAAGAACTGTACTCTATGATAAGATAATGATGATGATGATGATGATGATGATGATGAATAACTCTACAGAGATATTAGTTGATGGCACTGATAAACTGTCAGCATTTCCTGGTTTCTAGAGTCAAGGCAGACTCTTTGCCTGAACCTTACAATACTTAATAAACTGTTAAATGAATATACTGATTCTGCAGCTGGCTGCTGCTTCTTCATTTGTAATACTGTTTATTAATGGGTGTGTATAAAATTTCTGGCATGCTATTAATGGCCTCGTCAACTTATTATTGCAACAGGAAAGCTAAAATAACACAAGTCATTTGAGGAAATAATATTTTGCACCTTATTGTTATAATTTTAGTTGTTATCATTTCATTATTTTAATCTCAATAAGCAATCATTTATTAACTACTATTTGGTGTTTTGAATAATGAAAAATACGAAATATAAAATCAAGTACCCATTTACATTTATTTAATTAAAATTTGCATCTTTAGCCACCAGTAAGAACCAAAGTGAAAAAAGGTGTAATGGAGAGTATATCACGGGCCGTTGGTGACTTTCGGCATCATAACCACAAGGTAAATATCATCAGGTTATTGACTGAGCAGAAGGACTATTAAAGAGAATATCATATATAATGTCTTACCATTTTGTTACACATGGTCTATACCAAGTTACTGAAAGCCAAAATTATTTTCCTGTCCAGTGCGACCTCACTCAGCCAGTGCCTCTTTCATCAAGCTTGATTTTGTTGAAGGGTTCCGAGCAGCTCAACATGGGGGCTTTCTTGTGCAAACAAGGGAGCCCCCTCCCCAAAAAGGGCCTACATGTAGCCCCCGTGGGGCTGTAAATCTATCACTTTTACATTGAAATATTTGCATAGGTACATGTATGTAAAAATAAACCTGGGTGATAAATTTTTATTAATTTATGTAATATTTTGAGCTTACGCATATGTTACTGAAAGTGAAAGGTATGCAGCAGGGTCCTATTGTTAGGACTGTCATTAAGTTTTGAGTCACATCTAGCCTTGATCTTCACACTCGTAACAAACTTGTTACTTCATGGGTGAATTTTATTGATCAACGCTAGCCAAGTTCACCCAGAACATCAAGGGCCCTTTAAACATACTCAGCCATTTGAGTGAAGAATAACTATCTGAAGATCTGGAGATTTTTTCACATTTTTCTTTTCTGAAAAAAAAAGAAAACATTGATTACTATTATTGATCACAGACGTGTTGAAATGGCTTTTTTCAGGTAATTTCAAGCACGGTTGGTTTCATCTGCGTGATTCCAAAAAGTGATCACATTATGACAAACATCTTTTGGCCACAGTTTGCAGCACAGCTGTGGCAAATTCCTCAAAAGCACCAAGTTCAAGGCAAATCTTATCCCTGCGATGGATTTTGCATCTGTAGAACTTTTCTCTGCATAAACATATCTTGGATTGTATCTTGCTAGAAAATGTGCAACTCAAAAAACTTGCAAACAAACTGTGATTAGAAGCAACTTCCCCAGCAGCAGAGATTCAGTCATCGCACGATCATGAAACTTGTCATTGCATGATCACTTTTATTGAACCTGTGAATAAAACCAATGGTGCGTGCAGTGGCTTGGAAAAAAAAACCATTTCAGCAGATGTCTGAGATCATTAGTATTTAGTATTTTACCACTTGTTAACAGTTGTCATTGGACAACAAAAAGTGTCTGTCACATTCAGTTGTCAAAGAACAAGGGCAGTTTGCAGTTCATCATTTGTTTTCATGTGCTGTTCTGATAGGACCTTGATGAAGAATTCCAGAAAAAGAGAGATTTTGTAGAGCAGTACACACCACTTACAAAGGAAACCTTTGTGGTAAGGGATACCAACAACTTATGTTTACTTGGCAAAATGTAAAATTAAGTGTTACTATTAATTTTACTAATTTTATGTGCCATTTGAATTCATCAAATTCAATCCAGTTTAAATCCTCCTCATAATGTTTTTTTCCTTTTTTTTCAACAGAACTTCACTAAAATGGTTCACAGCCAACAGCGTAAGTGTCTGGTTCTGCCAAGAAATGAGACATTTTGTCAACCAACAGCAGAGATCCGATTTCTTTGAGATTCACTGATAGCCGAGAAATGAGTTGAAATTATTTTGAACGGCTAGCTGAAGAGTTGGGTTTATTTTAATTATTGGCTGTCAAGATTTCAGCCCGGAAGGGGGGGGGGGGGAACACTATGTAAATCCTTGGGAGGGGGTGACCCACCATTAACCTACAGTAGACCATGATCAGCTTGATCATTAGATGATTGTGATTTTGCACCCCCATACAAGTAGACTAGACACTACCCCCTACCCTATCCCAGACTAGCCATTTTCTGTACAGAAACTTGATCTAACTAAACCAATGTCTTACAAAGTCACTTTCGAGTTTCACTTTCTATTAGAGAACCTGTGTAAAGAACCCTGTTGTACATGTAGACTAAATTATTTATACACTGGCCACTTCCCAGTAAATTATACCATATTCTAGATCGAGTTTTATAAACCTGCGAGCCAGCGAGCCATGCGAGCCAAAGGGCGAGCCATGCGAGTCATGCGAGCCCTAGAACAAATGTTAAGATTTTTTATTTGTTACATTTATATTCACATGAGAACAAGAACAAGAGGAACGGAACAAACTGAATAAGTTCGCAATATTAAATTCTTGCAATATTAAATTCTAAGGGAAGAGACAACCACATTCAGCAGTCAGCCAACCGACAAAGTTTTGATAACTCCGATTCACTAAAGAGCGAACCTGTTAAAATTACGCGATTCACTCACCATTCTTGACGCCAATACACGGAGTTGCCTGAAGTACTGTTCTCTTTTTTCTTGAATGATTTTCAACGTGGATATCAATGAATGACAGGTGCCAATGGATACCATTCACCTACCCATTCGAGTAGCGGTGGGGCGGTGGAACCGTACGTTTCTCTCAGAAAATTTTCTTTACTTTAGTCTTGAACCTTAATAAATTTTTGACGCATTGTTTTTATTTTTTGCGGATCCTGGGCGATTTGAATAGACAAAATTGTCTCCAAACAACAAAAATGTGAAACAAAGAAAAGTATTCATCACACTCAGGGCAGCCATTACTATGACGCAAGACTAGGCACGATGTACAGATGTTTAGAGCATTTTTCATATTTGCCGCACCAGCAATAGTTCTGGTAACCGAAGCGAGATTAGGATTTTCTTTTGGGAATATTTCAATTGTAGGCACTTTTGTAGCTAAATTTAAAATTAATTTTCCCAGGGAAAGAGAGAGTACCCTGGGAGCGAGGTTGTACCCGTCCCCAGGGTCATCTCCGCTTTCAAGATGGCGGGAGGGGGGTTTATAGCGATAGTTTAGTGATAGTCGGGCGCGAGATCTATGTTTCTTGGTGAAAAGTCGACGACCTCCCAGACCAATTGAAAAAAAAAAAAAAAAAAATACTCGCAAAAATGGCTCGCATAACTCGCATGACTCGCATGACTCGCATGACTCGCATGGCTCGCACCGTGACTCGCATGGCTCGCTGGCTCGCAGATTTAGCAGACCCTTCTAGATCAACACTGCCTGGTTTCTATACCCTATCCCAGACTAAACCAACTGAAAACCACACCCCTCACAGCAGCATATACCCATACATTGTGTGTGTATTAAACTCTTCAACAATCGATGAGCTTGGGCCAGGGTCGAAATTGCGCTTTCCTGGTCGCCAATGCGACTAAAACTTTTACACTGGCGACCAGAATTTCACAACTGGCAATTAACTATTTCAAACCACGATAATTACACAAACTTTGATTTTCAGCCAAATCGATTAAAATGAAATTCAAAGCCGCCCGCCAATCAGTCACTTTTTACCTTTCCGCTGCTTTTGAAGTATAAAACCGATTTTCCTGACATTATAAATCTACCACAACGTTTTACAGCTACGATTGTAATTGTATTTCATTTTATTTTATTTTATTTATTTACTTTTACTTTTTCTTTCTAATATTTATTTCTCTCGAAGATATTAGCTAACAAGCTACTCTGTAAATTCGAGGTTAAATAAAGTATATGTATGTATGTACGTATGATCAGTGCGAAGCTTCGCCGCCATGTTTTCTCAGCGGTTTCCCATAACATACGTATTGCGGGCGACTTGTCCAAAGATGTTCTGAAATTTTTCCGTAATTTATTACAAAGTGCAGACAGAACATCCGCGAAGAAATTAGTGGAAGATTTCGATATTCAACATGGCGATCCGTCGATCGTCTTAACAGAACGCGAAAGGAAAGATCGTTTTGAACATAGAGCGAAGAGCCAAACGGCAGTTTTTCAGTCGGGTACATTTCTTCTCCAAAAGGTAGAGACAAAAGAAGGTATAAAGTTGACTTGAAACATTTGGCAGTCGCATGAAACTGCGTATATGGCCGGCATTCGATTCGTTCGTTCGTTCGTGGTTTTTCAGTGGTAGGTGTGTAAAAAATCAGCGTGTTTGTATGTAATCTTATCGTTAGCGGAAAAATCGCCATCATTGCGGCCCCAAACGCGTTTTCTTCGTTCTGATTCTTAAAAGAAAAATTGGCGACCAGAAGTTTCCATCTGGCGACCAAAAAGTTTGGTTTGTGTTTCGCTGCGAAGGAAAAATTTTATTGACACTTTTTGGCGACCACATTTTTCCATATGGCGACTGAAAAAAAATTTCAGTCGCCGGTTGACGCCTGCCTAAAAAAGTTAATTTCGGACCCTGTTGGGGAATGGTGCCTAAAAGGATGGTGGAGCCTGAGAGTAAACTAAAATAAGCGCGTAGGGTACCCATGACAACCCTGTGAGCGGCACCGTCACACTGAAAAAAAAAAAAACAGTGGAAACACAGGATACTTACCACATACTTACCCTCAAGCCAAAGGCGGACGGGTGGGCTTGGAGAGAAGCTTAACGAGAACTGTCAAGCAGTGAAAAAAACAAAAAAACAACAACAACAAAAAAAAACAGGTGGAATGACTTGACATTCAAAGCTGAGCTGAAAAATGCATCCACCCCTGCACAAATCCCTCGGCCACCCCGCACCCACTCTGAGGGAGACTGTTGGCCAGCGATCTTGTTTTGTGTTTAACTTAGCTTAAATTACATTTAGCCACATCGGCTTAAATATGGGAGTACCCCCTCCCCCCTGGAGATTTTAACAACCCAATCCAGTGTCTGGCAGTTACATTAGAGAAGTTTGAAAACCCAACAATCAAGCAGGTAATATCCAGATTCTCAGAGTCTTTTGAGATATTACTTGCGGCAACATTTGAATGCATTTATTGTTGTTTTTCTGTGCTGTGTTGCAGGAGTGGCCTTAGCATTGAATGACCTCAGTTCTTCTCTCATGACAGCTTCTGCTGGTGATGATAACAGTACTAAGGAGTTAAAAGGGTTTGTCATTTTTGTAATGATGTGCATTGAAATTCTCCTAACAGTTTCTTCACATAATCAAGCAGATAGATGGTGAGAAAAAAGAAATTCGTCAAGAAGATAAAAGGGCTATTTATGCGAGGGAGTATAAGATTTGGTTAAGTTGAACGCAAATGACCTCATAAATGGTTGAGAAACTAGTTTTTCTAACTATTTTAAGCAATGACTCAGCTAAACTCAGGGATTAGAACTGCAGTTCAACCCCTATTAAAAGGCCACCCTCAGGGAAATGGATGGTGGCCGCTTAAAAGGGGCTGGCCATTTAATAAAGGTAAAAACAAGAGAAAAGCCTTCATCGGGACTTTGCTTACTGGCTGCCTAATAGGGGCGACCGTTTAATAAGCGGCCTCTAGAAGGGTTCGACTGTACTCTACGGCCGTGGACAAAACTGTAGGCATGGTTGCCAAAAGCCTTTTTCTCCTTTTCCCTCTTCATCTCAGTATTGATCTTGTAATCCTTATCCACGAGGCGTTCAAGATGCTCAGTCACTGTATTTTGAGTTATTTTGGCCACATACAAAATTACCTTTAAATGGTAGGAAACCTGAAAATAACAGTTTAATAAGATAGAAAAACACCAAAGAGATAATGATAAACCATACAGGAACAAGGATGGCTAAGGGTGGAGAAGATTGACACGGATTACAAACGACGAATTTGAAAAGTTGAGGCTAAACTTTTTAATATGCGCAAACCGTGACGTAGTTCCTTTGAACCTTGAAAGGGTAGCCTGCAGTGCAGATATTAGCTCGCGATCGAGTAGATTCGCCCCACTCTCGAGGACCCCTTTTCTTCTGTTGTGAGTTTGAATCTAAGATGACGCTCGCCTTATCAAAATGCGTGCGCTCGCTCGCCAAAATACGCCTGCATTGTACGCTATGAAAGGGAAACTTCAATTTCATTTTTTGCCATGAACCGCTGGTGGTAATGGGCTGAAAATTCTTTATCGCTATACCACTCAGTCACTGCTGTCGCACTCCACGATGTGAAACCCAAGGTTGTCCTTTCTTTCTGTACGGTTTGAAAGGGGAAAGGGACTTGAAGAAAACGTTACATGGTAGGACACATGTATAGTTTGCTTTTATTTACTGCTGTTTGCTTGCGGTTAGCATTTATTACTGCTTTTCTTGCGGTTAGCAATTAGTTACTGTTGTTTTTACTTGCGGTTAGAATTTATTTACCGCTGTTTGCTTGCGGTTAGCATTTAAGGGGTGAAGGGGAAGGCGACTAAATGTGTCCTACCATGAATTATATGCCGTTACATGTAAGTGACGTTTATCAAGTTGAAGTGAGAGGTAACCGCATTCTTGTTTTCGTTTGGTTAACTCAGTTACTTTTGAATGTACAGTTTTAGTGTTCTGTCTCGCCAGAGAACGCAAAGTAAAAGTAGAGTGTTACTATTAATTCTTGCTCGTTCTTATTTTGCAGGAATTTTGACACTTTTTCAAGCTCACTCAATGGTGTTAAGGTATATTGCTATGCATTGGTGTTAATGATATATTCAGGTTCATTGCCGGAGGCGCGGTGGCCTTATGGTCAGCGCGCACGTCTCCAGATCGAGCGGTCCGGGTTCGAGCCCTGGCGGGGGACATTTTGTTGTGTTCTTTGGCAAGACACTTTACTCTCACAGTGCCTCCCTTCACCCAGGTGGACAAATGGGTACCAGCGAATTTAAAGCTGGGGGGTAACCCTGCGATGGACCAGCATCCCATCCAGGGTGGAGTTCAAATACTCCTAGACGCTTCATGCTACAGGAACCGTTTGGCTCGAATACAGACTTGACCTTTTATGTTTTATATTTGTCCTTAACTTGCGTTGTCTTGGTCATAAAAGTTGCTGTGTTTTGTTTCAGGAATCGTTTGATGTTATGTCAACGAATGATGACAATACTCTAGGATTCACTTTGGAACTTTACTCTAGATACATGGAAGCGGCCAAGGTGTGTCAACTGTTTTCAGCATTTCCAGCGAAAGAAGATTCAGAAATTGAGCCCTGGGTTTAATTTTGTCTAAAAAGAAATAAAGTTATTTGTAGTTACAGGTTGAGCTGCCATCTCAGTAGCTATTTAACAACTTAAAGTTGGTAAGGGCAAATTAACCCCGCCGCTATGGCGAGTTTGTAAAGCTGATGTTTCGAGCCTTAGCTCTTCGTCTTTTCTGTTGAGCGTTTTTGTGTTGTAGGGTTTGGCCTACGCGGCCGCGTTAAAGCGCAAAACCGGCTGAAAGCGATAAAGGGCGGCTGTGTTTCCGTTTGTCCGCGCGGTAGCCTATTGTCTGTCGAAAATTGTCGGGATGTTATTTGGAAGAGATTTTGCAATCGAAACATTTTTGGTGTATAAATTAAACAAGAAGACCGCTCGGTAAAGTGAAGCGAACGATATATAGAACAACGCAAGAAACAAGCATTGCAGTCGGCATATCAATATGAAACGGTTCTGAACAGATTTTAAAGATATGTAATTAAGTAAAAAGAAGACCGACAGCAGGGTGCTTTTAATGAGAATATATTAAAATTACTTTTGCCAACTCTCAGTTTAAACCAATGGATTTATGTTTTCTGGTTGTTGTTGTAGGAAGATTGTATTTGCGTCTAAGATACATGTAGGCGGCTTACTTTCAGGGGTGGGGGTGGGGGTGAGGGAGGAATTGTTGACGGTAGTTAAGGAATTTTTGTCTTCAAATGAGGTCCGCTTCAAAACTTACTTTTGGGAGTTCTTTTAAGACATAGTGCGAAGTTATTTTGCCACAACGTTTTTTTATGTATTGTTTGTTTGTTTGTTTGTTTTTTTTTCGTTTTACAGGAGATGCTTTTCCGTCGAACTTGTAAGCTGGTGGAATTTGAGAATGCTACGAAGGCTCTGGAAAAAGCCAAACCAAAGAATCAAGAAGCGGTAAGCTACCCTGGCGAAGATATCTTCATTATAATTCCCACCACATTTAAAGCCCCGTCTTGGGTCCCGTCTTCACTGCGCCGGGAAAAAATTGAAAACGCATCAAATGTTTTCCGTCCTCACTCCGCCGGAGGAATTTTGAAAACGCAGTAATCTCCGATCATTGTGAATTTGTGTTTGAGGAAAACCCGGACAGAGAAGTCACATGATTATCGTGACGCAGTCGTTTTCGAAAAGCTCCGTTTTCAAAATGTTTTCCGTCCACACGAAAACGAAAAGGCGGTGTTTTCAAATTCCTCTGATTTGAAGAGCGTTTTCGAAAAGCTCCGTTTTCAGGAGAGATAAGTGTTGACGGTCGGCCTAACCGTGGAAATAAAGCTGCGTTTTCAAATTTTTTCGGCGTGGTGTGGAGGAGGCCTTAGATCAGTTTAAAAAACTGATTGGGTAATCCTAGTTTCAGTACAATGCTTTATTACACGTAGAAGAGCTCTTAGCCACACGAATGCTCTAGTGCTCCACAATAGAATGGGGCAACCTGAAAAAAAAAAAAAGTCTTCTCCAGTTTCGAGGACCATAGTTTAAAAGCAAAGGTGATTTGTAGCAGTTCTCAGTACGTGTAAAAACAAGGTTTATGCCGTGGGTGTCAAGAGCTCTTATGTTACATGACGTATTGCGCAAGCCAAACCGGCAGGAAAACCGCTGGCTTATTTCCGCACAGACTTTTTCAAAAGAGCTAGGTCGCGGTTTACGCACCCCGAAAAGTCGAGCCAAAATTTTTCAAATTCGTCGTCTGCAATCCGTGTCAGTCTTCTCCATCCTTAACCATCCTTGTTCCGTCATGGTTTATTATTATCTCTTTGCTTTTTTTTTCTTTTCTTAGTCAACTATTATTTTGAGGTCTCCGTCAACTTAAATGTTATTCTGTACATGGCCAAAATAATTCAAAATACCGTAATTTAGCTCCTTTAAAAACGTGGTCGGGCTTGTGTTTTAAAGGAACTTTGCCTCGAAAAATCTTAGGAGCACATAAGAATACAGTTTGGTAAAATCCTCGCAATGTGAACCATTGAATAATTTCTACAATGATCATTTGAACATTTATAATTTATTGGTCTTTATTTGCTTTCTTTTTTAGCTCCAAAAAGCCAAGGAAGACGCGGAAGAAGCATACAATGCAATATCAGAAATTGCTAACAAAGAGGTGACTGGCCAAAATCTGTGTATCATTTGAAAAGGCAGGGAAGTTCATGTGAAAACTATCAAAACATCTGTGTGGTGTTGTGTGACCATGTTACAGTGCTCCCAGCCTCTGCCGCAACCTTCTTTCGAGTTTTCACACGATACCCTTCCACGCGAGAACATTGATCGTAAGAGACGGACCCTTTTTGTTTTGAGGGGGAAAGAGAGAGAGAGATGGGAGGAGGGAGGGGGGAAGGGGGCTGGGCAATTTGTCAACAAAATTCCTGCACAGTAAAAACTGCTGGGTAAAAAAAAAACCCCTGAAAAGTTTAGCAATTGCTTTCTACTATCCATTCCTTTTTTTATGTTATGTGTAACCTAACAGTGAGAAGAATATGTCATGCCCCCGAAAATTGCCCAACCCCCCTGCCCCCTTAGAAAAATAATGGTCCGTCCCTAATTCGCCCAGGCGCAGCACAATTTCTTTTGAATTAGGAGTAAAAAGAAGAGATACGTACGAAAACTAAACAATACGAGGAAAGCTTCTTTGTGTGCTCTTTACATTCAGTTATTGCCGGCTCTCTCTTGCTTGAAAATCCTTTTTCCTTCTGTCCGCAAAAGGCCAGTGTCAAGAGCGTCTAACACTCGCTTTTTCGTTGTCTTTCCCTTCAGATGACTCGCTACAACAGGCAAAGGGTGTTGAGCCTGCAGGCAAGTCTTGTCCAGTACGCTGAATCGCGGTTAAAGAACGGAAGAGATACGTACGCCATATTAGCCAAACTAATGAATGACTTGAAGAAGTCTTCCTAATTCACCACAAAATGAAGTAAATGTCTCAAACTTTGTGGGAAGTTATACTTTTTTTACTCTTTTTTTAAGAAAAATGTCAAACCTCGCATGAATATATATGTTACGAATGAAGTGCATTCAAGAATACAAGTGATATTAATGTAAAATGAAAATTTAAGGAGAATCGCATTGTGTGGACTTCAAATGAAACGCCAGTCTGCCATAATCACTTCGTTTCCATTGTTTGGAGTAACAGTTGCTAAAAGTATCACTTAGGAGATAATAAGTGATGTTAGAATTTTGGAATATTGATAATAGCCTTGAATTATCAAGATTAAGGTACAGTTATCCAGAACAGATAGTCCTTTTATTCAAATTCAAAAATTTCAATCTGTTGGGTTGGATAATTAAGAGCATTAAAGTTTCCTTGCAATTTAAAAGTATATATATATATATCTATCTATCTGGCTTTGATGTATGCCTTCCTGATCTCATTCAAACGTTAATCCAGAGACTCGTGTTTCTAGAAATTAGAAATGATTTTTTTTCAAATCGAGAATGTCCCTTGTACCGTTCATTTTTAAAGAAATTAAACCAGTTATTAACATGTTTTCTGTGCACATCTTTTAGCTGTTTAATTTCGTGGCCAAACGGACTCGCAAGTAGACACAAGTTGAAAACTTGGGCCTGCTTGCGACTCTGTTTGGCCAGGCCTTGCGTGTGCTTGCGTTGACGTGCGATGATTCGCGCTCACTTTGGCCAAGATCAATTTGACGCATGTTTTTCAACTTTTCTCACCCATCCCAAGTCAACGCAAGTGACGTTCATTCGTTGTTATAGCAACCTGTTAGCCCATGAAATGCAGCCTTGAAAGCCTTGAAATGGGTTTTATTGCAACTTGCTTGTACTTGGGAGGAACCTTGCGAGTCCGTTAGGCCACTCTCACGTCTTCACGCAAGTTCAACTTGCGGCTTCTTGCGACTACTTGTGAGTCCGTTTGGTCAGGGCTTAAAGGCGAAGCAAAGCCCTTGGGAAGCATCAGCCTCACTGCTGGAATGATCACGAATTCATGCCGTGTTATTGATAAACATTCTCACCACCCTATTCTCAGTGGTCATTTAGACCGTTGTTAGTCCTTAGGGACCGTCCTTAACCTATTTAAGTCTTGCTCTCCAATTTTATTCCCTCTTTTCGCGAAGTTTTGCTAGAACTGTCGGCAAAAAGCTTTTTCCATCCTGCTTGTATTCACAACTCATTGCCCGGGCAAGATTTTTTCCCCACAACTTATCCGTAGCTGGGCATCGAGTGGCTATTGTGGCAGTGAAGATGTATTACTATCCCATGACATCTTAACAGTATTTTAGTGATAGAACGGTTTTCTATTAAGTGACTTCAAAAGAACAAACAAACAAACAAAGTTGTCACTGTGACCAATCACAAAGGACAAGGCGATCCAGTGAACCAATCAAAACTCGAAGCAAATACATGTATCTGACGCAAAGCGCGGGAAAACGTGTGCGCGTCACGGCTGGTTTTGGCTTTATATTGCTTCTGACTGGATGACAAAGCGGTGCATAGCAATGCAGAACCAAAGCAAATTCGAATTAGTTTTGACACGCAAGTGAAAACCGCTCTAAAAACGTCGTAGTCAGTTGCCGCTACTGAAACTGGTTCTCACCCGCTTGTTCTTTTGATTTCGATAATGTGTTTTCGGTCATGTAACTATTTCCAAGAACAGATATAAACTCGAGCACAAGCTTTAGTTCCCTACTCGCCATCTCAATCAAATCTCTGGTGTCAACTTCGTAAGAGGCCAACTCGTCCCCAGGCTGCCCTCATTGGTTGGATCTCGGTGAGTGTGGAGTTGTGGACTTGTAGTAGCTTATCATCACGGTCCACGCTCCCAATTATTTTTCCTTAGGTTTTGGCCGAGAAGATGGAACGGCGCCTGCGAACGAGCCAGGGAAGAAGGCAAGGCAGGTGGTTACAAACAACATAATTTGCCAGTATTTTAGCGCGGTTGGCGGCATTTGACAGTCTTGTTAACACAGTGCATTGACTTTGGAGTAGGTTCAAGGTAAAACGCTAACAAATGAATGCTAATTTTACAGTTCACCTCATGTAACTTAAATTACGTCAAAGTATATTTTGTCACATTAAGCTCGGCTGAAAAATCCCTTTCAAACGCTTACCAAGCTATTTAGTTTAGACATATTATTCTCGTTTCGAAAGAGATCGAGTTCCTATATAACTATTATATTCACTGAAACGGTATTGGAAAGTGATAATACTATGAATAATTATGACAACGGGAAGCAATTTTTTAAAAAGTCTGCCCATAGGATGACAGGTGAATTGACATTTGAGACGTAAAAACAACATCCGCTGACAAAAAGAAACACGCTGGCTAAATTCATTTACAAAATGTTCGTCTGCAGTAAATGGGTGTTTAATTTTTAGTGGAATTTTAGGGAATCTTGCGGGAAATTGGTTAAACCGAACATGAGTGAGTATTAGAGTTATTAATTTGTTTTTGTGCCAGTGGTATGCACGGAAGGCATGATTTCGAACCCTTCCAAAACATAGCGTTTACGAATTTGTTGTATAGGATGATAGAATTTTCAAATACCCTCGCAAAAAATATTTGGAAAAAACCGGACTTCACTCAATTATCACTTCTCCTTCGTTGGTTAAAAAGAGGAAGGAAAACATACTGGAAGATTTATTTAATATGGATGTTTAACTTTTTATTTTAGCTTCGAACCTCACTCGCTCTCGGGGAAGCACTTTGAAAATTTCCGCTTTCGTCTGGATCGCCCTGGTGTGCATTAATGTCGGTGAGTATGGTGATTTAGAAAAGACTGTTCTTTTAGGCCAAAGCTGTGACACAAGCTTTGCTAGGGACACTAAGAAGGAATGGGAAATTACGCTGGTATGGTAAATTAATTCTTGACAGGTTTCGAAACCTTTTTTAGTTTCGAGGCAAAATAATACAATCGATATATGGCACGTTCCAGCTGTTTAATTAACTCCACCATACCGAACATAGAGTATATTGAGATCGAAAGAAATAATTTTCTCTTTCCCACTATTATTGCCTTCAGACTGTGAAAGCGAAGAGACCCAGACACGATTTTTTAAAGCTTCATGTAAACACATTTAACAACACTTCCTAAATTATCTTCAGTTACATAAGAACAAATAATTTCAGCGGATCTACGGAACGTTAAATATCGACGCAGTTATAGCAAAACTTTCACACATCCACTTAAAATTATAAAGAAGACAAAAAACCAACTCTTAAATGCTTGTCATCTTTACTAGAATTACATCCTCGCTCCCATGGTCCTCTAATTCTTCGAAAGCCACTTGTCAACCTTGGCCGTCTGGGCCTTGGCACGAGTAAAAGGTAGCCTTGGAGACGCATAATTTTATCGGCTAGATTCTTGAATAAGGATATATTCACTAATTCAATTATGGTTTCCTTCCCGAAAAGATACTCTGTTAGCGTCAGTGAAAGGCAAAAATCTTGGTTCCAGAATCTAGTTGAGAGTCTCCTTCTTGTCGTGCCCAGGTCCCGACTGCCAAGGTGGATCACTGTTGTCCTAAGGTGTATAAAAATTAGGCCATTTTTTTTTTTTTTTTTTTTACACATTTTTAAGTCTAAAGCTGCTGCTATTACGGAAAATGCAATCCTGAATTCTTTCTTTACATATGTATTTTTCAGTTGTGACTAAAGATTGCGACAATCGACCAGATGGAGACAAAGTCTTTCAGAAATCGCGTTGTACCGGTAATGTGGTTGCAGTACATTCCGTTTGGACTGAGATACAATGTTTGGATAATTGTCTTCGTCATCCTCGCTGTGACAAATATATTTTCAATGGACCAGAAAACCAGACCTGTGAGTTATTGAATACTGTTGACATTGCTGGAGTCGTAAATTTGCCACAGACGGCTGGCGAATGCGCACCAAGTAATATAACAGTAAGTGTCTTACAAAAGCTAGCTGTAAACCATAGAGACTTTTATTGCCACGTTTACCGCAAACGACTAGGGGTCACCTGACCAGAACCAGACTTCTTGTTTGAGGTTTTCGAATCACGTTTTCAGCCTGGAGAGGTAGGTTTTCACGTAAGCCATTTACCTCAGGTTTTATTGCTTTGAATTTTATTTTATGCCACGTACAAACGCTGAAATCGAATAAAGTAACTCTTTTTCCACAAATTGGTTAAAATTTAAGTAAATAAACAATTACCTAGCCTTTTGTCGTTGTTTGTGGAAAGGCACTGATTCTAAGTGGTAATCCAATATGGCGGCGGCTTAAGTCAATGTGTGTTTTATGATGCTTTATTTTTTAAGAAAGCTACGCATGCTAGAAAACATACTCTTTTTTTAAAATGTTTTTTCTTTTTTCTTGACGTAACTTTGACAATTTCCAATGCATTGACAAAATGACTTCTATTCCGGCTCCAGTTTAAGGTAAAGGTAAAGTCTGCATGCGAGCCAAGTGGCCCATCAGGCCGGAGCTTATCCCGGTTTCTACTCCCCCCTGGACGGGATGCTAGTCCATCGCAGGGTTACCCCCAGCCGGTACCCATTTATACACCTGGGTGGAGAAAGGCACTGTGAGAGTTAAGTGTCTTGCCAAATAACACAACACAATGTCCCTGGCCAGGGCTCGAATCCGGACCGCTCGATCCGGAGACAAGCGTACTAACCATGAGGGCACCGCGCCTCCAGTTTACTGCAATCTAAATCGACTAACGTACGAACGGTGAACGGCAAACATCTAATGTCAAATCAAACCGAAGTTAGACGCTTGCAGTAAACGTGGAATTAAAGGTCTCTAGTGTTTGTTAAATCCGCGAAAATCTCAGCTACATCCCTCGTCGCATCCTAACGTAATGATGTCTCCCAGATAACTAGGCGTTTTATTTGAATAATAGGTTTTTATTAACTTTAGGTGGCCCGATAGGCATAAGAAATGACGACGTTGGGCAAAAATGCAATTTTTTTTTTTTTTAAATATAAGATTTAAAGCCTTTTAACACTTGTAAAAAGCATTTTAAAACGATCTTGCTGAATTTGCCACTAGATGACTGTGATATTCAAGGAAAGTACACAGTGATATAAAGTTTTTTACGTAGCAACGGTCATAGCGACGGCTGTTTACAGTCAGAAATTAAAGTGACCACAAATGTAGATCAGTTTCAACAAATCTGAACGATGCTTTGTAGAAAAGCTGTTACGACATGCACAACTGAACTCGATAATTGTAACTACTTGTGAAAAGCGTTGCCTGAATTACCATCACAGGCTCATTCATTTCCCTTATATTATGGTAACTTTTCACAAAATACAACAACCATTACACTCCCCATTTAACACGCCAGCAAGTGGGTGGGAAGGGGGGGGGGGCGTTTGCAGGCTGCATATCGGGGGAGTGTAATGCTTGTTGTACTTTGCGAAAAGTTACCGCAAAAGGAGGAAATATGACTTATATAAGGGAAATAAATGAGCCTGTGACGGTGATTCAGGCAACGCTTTTTACTTTCTGGTTGCTTACTTTTAAGGTGAAGGTATTGCAAATCACATTTTGGTTACCTCTTTCAAAACCAAAGCTATAAAATGTATCCAGCAGCACTATCCTTTACATTGAATTCTCATCTCTGATAGTACAGTCTATCGAAATCCACGTTACGTAATAAATTCTTTTTTTCCATTGACGACGGATGTTGCTTGAATTTCAGGTTGTGCGACGATTTCTTCTAGGAACTAAACGTTGCGATGGAGCTAAGAAAAATAACAAAGCTAAAACGGAGGATACATAAAAGAAAGATCAATAGATGACGCCCTGCAAATGAGAAGCATTCACCAAGGATACGTCGTCTGTAAATTATAACTATATTTGTACGTAGACCAAAAGATCGACTTACAAAGGAAATAGCACACTTTATGTTATGTGTACCACACGTATTAAAGTTAGTTTTGATTTTTCTGTAGGTAAATAATTTTGCTTTGTACTCAATAGACCATTTTACAGTTGTCTGTTCAGTGAAATGGCCTTTGAATTGCAGCGAGACTGGAGGTGACCTTGTTTTGATAAAGAACTCATGACTGTTTTTGTTGTGTAAATCAAGTTCTTATATTAACTAGTTTGTATTTACACGAGAAAAGCAGAGAGGTCTGTATCAAAGCCAGGTCACACTCAGCCTCCGATGCATTCATGGTCAAGTAACTAAGCACAAAACTGTAAAATGGCCTATAACCGGACAGAACGCCTTTATTTTAGCTTTAAGTGCTTACAGCTTGACTTTCAGTTTGGACTCTATCATGTCGTTGTCCCGTTAAGCTTTCCACGTAGTATCAAGCATGCCTCTGCCATTATTACCTGTGACTCAAAAAGTAACATTAGCCGACACTTTTGATTTAATAAATTAAGATGCCTAAGTCATGTGTCATACTACCATAATTTAAACCAAGACAAGAACTTTTTGAATACTTGAGAAATGCAGAAAACATCATGTGGAACGTAGGCGAGTGGTTTCTACAGACTAATGCACGTGGGCTGGTTCTGACTTATGCTCTTAATCTGAGTAATTTATGCTGGACTTTGTCAACTTTACAAATATGAGTACATTGTTTCATGTTTTTCTTCGTATTCCTTTAGAAGGTAATTACCTTGAGTGTTGTAACATAGTATAGACAGTGTGAAAAATCCTTGTTAAGCGAAACAATAAGAATAATAATATACAAGAAGATCTGTTAGATCTTATAACCGCGCTTTTAAAATTTAACTGTTTCCTTAGCACCACAGTCGCAACGCAGTGCTCATTCCAAAGTAATCCTTGATGATTCATTGATTACTGTAGACACCACATTACTTGATCAACACAAACTCTATTATTGCACCATCAGTCGTACTCGTAGCCATTGTGAAATCTCCGATGACGTAATGTTCTTAATCTGGAACTTTCTTCGGGATATGTATGGACATGAACGATACGAACGCAACAATAATAACACTATTAAAAGTCATGATTAAATTTAATTGTTTTTTCAATGAGTAAAGGGCTAGCAAAGTAGTCACACGAGTCACATAATTGAAGAATTACGTTATTCACGGCTATCTTTAGTACGGTGGTTATTTCCCTACCAATGACGTAATGCTTACATGTTCTGACATGTTCTTTGCTTAGCTTGCAAATATTTAATTTTCCTTCTGATCTATGAGCTCGCTGCGATGAAACAGCGAAAGAATTTACTTCATTTGCGTAAAACCACAAGAAATACTCGCAAAATTGCAAATAAATTGATGACCGTCGCTTCTGCCGAAATAAACTTGCAAAGTAAACACGACCTTAATTCGTCACGTAGCGAAAGTGAAAGCTGCAACGTCAGCGCATTCCATGGCTGACGTAACGCCTTTTTTTAGCGTATTTATTATTTCCCTTCGAATCCAACGCTTCGATAAAACCAAAAGAAAATATATTTTAACCAAAGTAAAGAAAACAATATCCGTAACACTGCCCTTGTATTAATGTTTCAACAGCTTTTGGCGAGTAAACATCGCAGGTTGCGTCATTCAAAATTTGGCCGAGTGGAAGTTTGGGTCTGGTCACCGACAAAACTGAAAAAAAAAAAAAAATAAATAAACCACGGGTAAACCATGAACCGCGCTCGGCCCATGGCCGCGCGGTTAATAATAAAACAAACATATTGTAAATTGAGTGAGTGGGGAAGGCAGGACTGCATCAACTCTCCTCCGCAATTTCCACTGACACATTTCGTTCCAAAGCGCCAACGCTGCTTCAAAACATATGAAAACTGTAACATATTCATGTCCTAAGCTTTTGTCCTTTTCCTAGAAAACTATTAACACTTTTTCCTTGAATCTTTTCGAAGATCATTTACTGAAAAGAAAAAGAATGGCAAAAAGGAGGCAATGGAAGCCGAATAACTATCTGGTAGTTAGCCATGAATGTTATTTAACTGTTGCATAAATAACCACTAAAGTTTGCATATGTAAAACGTCATCTTCCTCGTGACTGGAGTCTGAGTATTGGATAATAACCTAGAAATAGTCCTAGAAAACAAAATTTAAGTAAACTTCCTTTTTTGATCACTTTATGAAACCTGCTGCACTATGAGGAAAAGCTTACTAATTTTCCAAAATGGCTTCGAACGGAGAACTGAAAACAGGAGACCTGAACTTCATCTTCAAGGCTCTGGCACAGAGAGGAAAGGAGGGTAAACTACATAAGGAATATAACGAGAATTATACAAGCGTTTTTCTACAACTGCTGTCGTTTCAATTGAACAAAACTGGAAATCGCGTCATTCTACAGGCTTACGGAAGCGCGGCCGAAGATTTAAAGTGCCATGAGCGCCATGATCTTGGAGATATGGACATTATGATCTTCCCGAATTCAGATAACTTGACGATTCATGAGGAACTGCTTGAATATTCCCTAGAGAATCCACTGCACGTGAGAATCAAAGGCTGTGATCATCCCGTGTTACAGTGCTGCCTCGTAGAAGACTCTGGGTATGTTGCCACTTCGGCCTTAAAGAACTTTCATCCTGCTATTTTTGGTTCTGAAGCACCTTGCATAGTCGACATTACAAACCGTGTATTTGAGACATTTTTGCGAGAAGAGTTTTCACCGATTGTTACGGGCGGACTAAGCAACCACTACGGGAGTCCTGCTATAACCCTTAATTTGTCTCGAGCTTTAGCCATTACCGGCGAGCAGCGAAAAATCATGCAAAACCAAGCCTTAAATTTCCCTTTTAGTCTAGGTGCAGCTGATGTAGAGTGGATGATTTCGATGATGTGCAGGTTTAAAGGAATTGACTATACTAGACAGCACGCCGAGCTCGTGAAATACATGATGTGCGAAAGGGATCCAATATCACATTTCCAGAAGCTTTCCGTTACTCCTCATGAGAATCTTGATAGCGATGAAAAAACCGGAAGAAGGCGTAGAAGCATCGGAAGTCAATTACGAAATGAAACTGAACATTGTGTCACAATAGAAACAAATGACGAACACCGAGACAGAGATTTGCGAAACAGTTCGTTAGCGTCCGTACCCTCCAATGACGGGCCATATGTGATAGCCACAAAACACTGTGCAAGTTGTGATGGATATCAGAGCCCTCTTGAACTACAATCCACGTCTAGTCGGTTCACAGCGGTCAGCCCGTCGTTGGAATTTTCTTTACCGTCATTACCTAAACCCAGGGCTAGCGTTGTGACAGAAAGCGAAGGCACGGAAAAACACAGTGAAGAAGAAGTAGAAAAGAATGGTAAACAGAGTGATTTGGATGAAAATCAGTCAAAGGTAGCCCGACTGTCCTTGACACAAGAAAAGGAAGTCAATTCCAAAGCTCTACCTGGCAGTTCAGACTGTGCTAAGGAGGAAAATGCACAGAGAGAGCGTGAAAGGCGAACACGTCGTAAACGATGGGTTGATTACCTCTTGGGAAGGGAAGTGGAAACCAAAAGAACTGCAATACTGGATAATGAAAGTTGTTGCCAGTCCTCGCCTAAAGAACAAAATGGAAGCGAGGGTTTGGAAGGTAGCAACCTCGGTAAAGGGATAAAGAACGGAGACTTTCGCGACAAAAATGCGCCAAACGGAGAAGAACATCAAATGACAAAGAAAAGAGAGGAGAACTCTACAGATCTAGCACACAACCGTGATAGTCAAGAAGACAACGAGAGCCGAGAACGTGAACGACGAATACAACATAACCTCCTTAAACACATGTTTGGAACTGCGAAAGGAGGTCAAACACAGAAAGCTAAAGTTAAGGATACTGAGCGAGTTGAAAGCGGAATTGATTTCATCCCTGCCTTAAGATCCTGTGAATGGCCGAAGGTTGCAAGAGAGTGGATCAAACGAGAACGTCGATGGCCTTCCCCTGACATTGTCAAGAAGGTTATTCAGGAAGGCTACCACTTGGTAGTGAAGTCCCCAAAGAAAAATGGCAGTCCAGATTGCGACTTCAGAATATCCTTTTCTCATGCGGAATACCTGCTAAGCCAAGAGCTGAACGACATCCAGCGTGAGTGTTACCGTTGTTTGAAAAAATATCATCGTGCTTATCTGTGCACACAGCCGAAGAGTTTGGTGTCATTTCATCTAAAGAACATTTTTCTGCAAACGATAGAGGAAACCGGTGCCGAGATGTGGACCGAACGCAACAGGGCCGAATGCATGATTAAACTCCTCGGGAACCTTTCGGAAGCTCTTAAAAGGAAAGACCTACGACATTTCTTTGTGAAGTCCTACAATTTGCTTGGCGTAGATTACGTCGAAAACCCCGAGGTTCTCGAATCACTGGCTGGAAAAGTTGTGGAGATCATGGAAGATCCAAAGCGATTTACAACGCAGTTGATTCAGAGCCGAGAAGAAACAAAACAACATGAAAGGCCGGAAGTACATATTTCACTAGAAAACTTTCCGAGAGGCGAGCCAACTGCATTCGCAAAAACCGTCAAATGCGATTATCAGATGCAACCTAAAGAACTCTCATCCAAAAGCATCCATGATACCAAGCACAACAAGAAAGAAGAGGCAACAGTTTCTTTGCCACCAAATACAGTGATCCAAAGAAGACGCTCAGTCCTTGAGTACCAATACCATGACCTAAAAGATCTTTACCTTGATGTCATTAAGGAATTGCTCCATACGGCTTTTGACGACGTTGATTGCAGACTTGAAGCTATGGACCCTCTCGAGAGGTCTTTAGTGCACAATCTTCGAGAGCTCGTGAGGAGTGAAGGCTTCCCATTGGAGGAGCTCCCTGGTGTGTTAGAGTCTTCCTGGCAAAAAATGGGCTACCTCAGGGTAAGGCTCAGCAGTGAACCAGACATGAGACGACGTATCCTTGTGGCAATTCAGGGCCAAATTGAGATGTTGAAGTACATATTAGAGCAAGACGACATCGCTGTGAGGAACGAGGAAGCTGTTGAAGCTGTGCGCAACAGAATACTTGATCCTCCTGCTGAAAATGCCTTTGACCTGAGCCACATAATACCATCTGATATCGCGATACAGTTTGCACAAAGCGCTTTGTTCGAGTTTTTTGTGCCGAGGCCAGTGGAGCCAAATCTGGATGACGACATTCCATTAGATTGACTTAACTTAAAAGCTTTTATCAGTTCAGATGAAAACTACACGTAGTTGACATTTTTGTTGTTACTATTTTCCTTTGTGACGATGTAGAATACTTTTTCATGTATCTGCCAGTGTGTTCTCACGACTATAAAAAATTAAAGTAGCTCTGTTAATTGTTTTATAAAGTCATAATGTACCAACACGAAGCTAAAACTATAAAAACGTTCCCTCGAGCGTTAATAAGGAAGGGATAAATACAAACACAGTTATATCAAAACTTATTGGGCATCAGTAATGTTAACGATCTTATAACAGTTTGTATTAGCATACTAACTGCTTCTGTCAAGGAATTAAATCTATATTGTCGAGAGATTAATCTCTTGATATTGAAACATGACATGTAGGATAAGTATATGAAACAGGTCAATTACGATATATTAAAATTCTAACTTGGCTCCGAGGCTTAAGGGAATCAAAAAAAATAAATTTAAAATATTTTGCTTGATTCCCCTAGGCGTCAGAGCCAAGTTAGAATTTTAATATATTGAAATTACCCTACGGTGCCGTAAGAGTATTTTTGTAAATATTGATAAGCGTGTAATTGTTTCATGTGTATGTGCGGTGGGAGGCAGCGTGGCCGAGTGGCGTATGGCAGGAGGCAGCTTCGCCGAGTGGTCAGCGCGTCGGACTCGCAACTCAGCGGTCCCGGGTTCGAGTCCCGCTCTGACCACTACTTAGATTAGTCCCACGGTAGCCCCGAGTTCAAATCGTCGGCAACGCTTGTAAAGAGCCAACTGGTTTGCCTCCGGCCAGTTTGGATTCTTAACAATGTTATGTTCAATTTGAATCACTAGCCTTTGTGCTACAAACACTGCCGAGGGTAAATAAATAATTATGATAACGTAATTATCATAAACAATAATCTACATCGGTAACTATCAGACTGTTGGCCTTTTTTATGTAGTTTAAAGAGTCGAGAGGTCAAATCATCAAAGCTAATTTTTTTCAATATTTGAGTCTGGTCGATAGGGCTCGGTTCGGACTTTTTTTTTTAAGAATCACACCGGATTCGCGTCATGCGAAGTTAAGTTCAGCTAATAACGTCCTCTTCCAAACAGAGAAAGTAAATTTAAGTGCAAAACGGGATAAATCACATTAAAAAATGCTACTTTTTCAACTTGTCGCATTATTGTTGCATTGCAAGTCGAAAATCGTTATTGCGCTTATTGTTAGCTGTGTTGCAAGTTGCGGCAACATGTCGTGCGATGCAGAACTGAAGAGTTTAACTCTGCGACACCTGTTGCCGTAACTCGCAATACAGTTGAAAATACACGCAATGACGCTTTTCAACTTGCAGTGCAACAATAATGCTCAACAAATTGAAAGAAAATGATGCCCTATCACTTGGCCTTTAAGAACGGGTGACATTCCAAAATCCTTCAGTTGGTAGTTATTATTTTGCATTGAAAACTTACCTGTCCCCCCCGCCCCTCCAGAGCCTCGCTTGGGCGAAATTTTCTCAAATCTCTAGCACTGTCTTGTTTTCCTCATGTGGGTATTCTTTTCACCTTTGCGGCTGTTTTGAGAATAGACCATTTTCGTATTATCGTTTCGGACTGGAACTAGCCTGCAACTGTGGCAAATGAGGGGAGTTTTTTCAAATGGAAATGATTTTGATCGCCTTTTAATAATATTCCCCCGCATGAGCCTCCATTTCAAGCTAGTTCCAGTCCAATACCGAGAATACGAATATGGTGTATTTGTTCGTAATGTTTTCAATTTGCATTTTCAAAGGGCCGGGTTAATGGTGAAATTTGTTAGTTTGATGTCAACATACATAAGAGCTATTGTTATGGGTGGCAAAAGATCTCTATGAAAATAAAGAAAGAGCAAGATTCTTCGGATGCACGTTGATTTTACACCCTTCAGACATCGCCTTCAACCTGGCTAAACTAAAAGTCAACTATGACGGAGAAAAGAGGTCATTGCCATGTTGAGGGGACTTTGCGTAAGATTCATTATGACCCTATAAGGCGTGGTAATTGAATTCACTTTAAACCCTGCTATATTGTAGGTTTAAGACTGTAATCCATTAACCTCTCCCTCAATTTTTGTTAGCGACAATCAACTCGGCTGCACCTCAGTGACTTTTAGCTCATAGAAAACTCACACTGGGTTGTCTGATTAACAATTGCGATTTGCTTGGTCCCTCCTTGGGTTATGCTAAAACTGTTAGAAGGCTCGCTTTCGGTTTTTTCAAAGTCTGCAGTATAGACTTTGATTGTGAACAGGGGAGCAATTCGCCCCTCGTCATCTACTGCCGAGCCGATAGAAAACTGTTACCGCCAACTATTAGCCGAGAGTGAAATATTCTCTCACACAAACTCGATCTCGCCCTCCGTAGTCTAAGTGCCAAACTATTGTTTAACGTAGTACTTTTGGTAGAGTCATTATACTTGAGATGACTGCCAAATCAAGGGTTCATACATGATGCCTACAAATGTAAGTGGAAATTGAAAGTTGAACTTCAAAAAGATATCAAAACATGAATTTGTCGCCTGCATGGTTTTCTTAAGATTTCACAGATTTTAGTTAAATCTCCAACAATGAGTCATCAAGACTACCTCTAGTTCTCACGCTGAAATTGTAATTTTGAAGGTGAAGAAATTGCAACTCGTTTCCCGACAGGAATTTTTATTGATTGCCGATATAAATCAATAGCAATCGGCGATTGCTATCGATTGCTATCCATTAAATCAGTTGTTTTCCGATACCGATATTTATCGATTGACTACGCCTGGGGTAGAGCCCGGTCGTTGAAGTCTGAAACTGTTCTTTATACATCATGGAAATAATCTCCGTACAACTTTCTTTCAAATGACATTTTCGCTGTTAAAATCCTAACACAGTACCAGAGTAACAGAAGTTTAAAGTCGGCCAAAATCCCATACAGGCACTGTAATTTTGACCGTGTTTGCCCTCCAACCAAGATGGCGTTAGAAACGGTGAAAAGCTCTACTCTCATGTCTCGATTTTTCAAACACAAAGTACAGCTGTATTTGACCGTATTCGCTGAAGTCTACTTGCAAGCCATATGCTTAGCTCCTCAGAAAACAAAAATAATGGCCCTAATAACAGTTCCATTGACCGCAGAAATCACCTTTCGAATTTGCCAGTTTTCCTTGCGTGCACAAGGTCAGTTAAATTCAGATACCTGCAGACATGTGTATCTCCACTTGTCCGAAACCGTTTACTCATACAGTCTATTTGTTCCTTTTATTTTACTATTCAGAGTCCGAAAGTAGACCGTGAAGCGCCGAAAGCCGATAAGACAGCCTAGACGACACATGAGTTCTTATTTATCATGAGGTCACTCGCATACCGACATAATTTGAACTAGTTACGAGGAGATTGTAGCTAGCGAGCTGCGAGGTAATCACGATTTACAGGGGTAAATAAATGATAAACATTGTTAAAAGCGCACTCGACCCCCATAATGCACTGCGCAACTATGACAATTCACTTTATCGATAGCAGCTACATCTCGGACTGCTCCCTACTTTGTCTGGTAAGTTCTTTCGTTTTTCTGTCATCCTGAAAACTGATTGCGACGGATACAAACCAATACTTCTTAGGAATTCAGCTATTTCTTGACAGATTCTTCTAGAAAATAGGAGAAATTGGACAACGCAAGGATAGCGGTGAAAACAACTAGAAGAGAAGGTAAAACTTGAAACACATACCCAAATGACAAATACAGCTTTATTGTTCGGAATAATCGCCAATTGGAAGTATTCCATCGATCAGGAATCGAAGATGAAAATGAAAATCACTTCACTGCCATCTAAACTGTTTCAAATGGGGCCGTAAGAGAAACAAATTTGCCTTGACTGGGCGCTTTGCAAATAATCTGTAGGGTTAATTTTTAAATCGCCTTTCGCTGGTCGGACTTTGAATTTTTTTCGCGTAGAAGAACTATCTCTGTCGAAAACAGGAGAAAAGTCACCAGCTTTATGAATGTAGAATTTCTTACATATCCTACCCTATCCTCTGCGCAAATTTGTTTAAGAATCCAATTTAATGTGCTTGGGTCGCTCATGTGGAAACGACGCTGAATATAAACACAATTATATAGCTCACTTTATGTTAATACCTTCGCAAAGTTCGGTCGAGATGTCTTATGCGCCTAACGGTTTTCACGTTAGTGTGGCGTTTAACAAAAGCAGAGCTTAACGTGTTGGCTTACTGGCCCCTGTACAATTTGTAAACTGTCATTATACAAAGTAGCTGCCAAGATATTATTAACAAAATGTGATTCACATCGCACGATTGTTCAAGCGTAAAGTACTTAGACTGAAATGCAATGACATTTTGTCAGGATTCTCAGCGTTCAGCCAATGCGGCATTGTTCTCGGTGACGGAGTTTGTCCTGGCGCTGAAACTCGCTAAATTCAACTCACAATCCCTGTGCCCAGCTCTAATTGGGATAATTTTCTCAAAGACTAAATTTCAAATTAGCTGTTAAAGCAGCTCGAGCCATAACGAGCCAGACGTTCTTAACAACCAAAAAACAGACCTGGCATCCCGTGGAGATGTAGAACTTTTAGTCCTACATCTCCACGGGATATCCAGTGGCTTACAACATTCCAGTGTAATCATATCCCTGAGAGCAGAAAAAGGGGCAAAGGTTGCGAACAGCGCGCAAGCGATGGTGTTAGTTTCCATGTGATTGACACTTGTGGTTAACAAATATTTTGCTGTGATTTAGTGCGCCCACGCTTGACAAATTAAAAATTTGGCAGAGACAAATTTTGTCGAGATTTTTGGACGGGCCAAACAAATTTTGTCAGTCCAGTGCGTCCGGACCCAATGTGTTTTCTAGGTTGGGGCGCAAACGGCAGTTTAAAACTTAGACTTTTTGATACATTTCTTACTCTTGTAAAGCTACGGAGCAGGTATAGATGAAACGTTTTCGCTAATCTCAGTTATCACTGTTAATTAGTAAGGGCCAAGTCGTACTGGAGGGCAATTTCAAATTTGTTCTGGACAAATCCGACTTGAAATCGGCCAGTGACAAAATATTTGTCCGGAAAGCTACAGTCGCACTTGAGAACAAACTCTGCGATCATTAAACATGTAAGGACCTGGCAAAGGATAAATCCATCCTGGCGGATATTGTGGAAATTCGTAGGGGAAAAATTGGTCGCCAGCGCCGGGATTCATGTTGTTGCGAAATGAGAACGTGATTAATTTTACCGCGAAGTCCATCGCATAGAGACTCTGCTACATATCACCTGTCAAATCATTTCCGAATCAAAACACCCTCGCTTTTGTTTTCCAAGATTTGTCTCTGTTGAGTTTTGAAGCTGTTGTCTTGATTCGATGCTCTGGGAGGTTGGTCACGGGCAGCGCAAGCTGAAAACACTTTCTGGTTCTCTCCGTCGTTCTTGGGCGAATGAATTCATGTATAAATCAATCGTGGCTGGCGGTTTCGTTTGGTTTTCAACAACTGTTTTATGGTTTAAGCGAAAACCAATCCAAATGTATAGTCAGGGCAGCTCCTTTGTTTCCCTTCCCGTGAAAAGAAAACCCATGCGCCTTCTTTAACTCCTCGAGGCAAATTCGATCGGAAACTGGCTCAATTTCGCACAAATGCGTCAGAGAGACACCATATCTTTCAACTCAGAGGCACATCTCGTTTTGTGTCCGTTTTCAACGACCGATGACGGGTTCATTCGAAGTCGAAGTCTTTTTTATATATAACCGCGCAATATTCCCGCGTTATGAAAATTTATTATAAAATATCAGTTGTGTGGCCAGATCATATCTGAAAATAACCAGGTTACTTTTGTACACAATTACTCTCACTGAAAGCAATTATCGCTAACCACAGTAGAACCGCAAAAGTCTTGCAATGACAGCAACCTAACAGATAAATGACATCACCCCATAGCAACCGGACCTGGCGAATTTTTGAGCTTCCGGTTAGCTCTGGCTCGTGATGTTACTGGCACCAAATTTAAGGGAAGAAATGATTATAGATTCCTTACGCGCACAGTCTCACTGCCATTGATTTCATTTGCATACATGCATACACTGCCTAGGCGTGCTACCAGACTTCAAAAAAGCCGGAGTCAAACAAAGTAAATTGTAGTCAGGAAATTTAGCGGAACAAAAATGCTTGTTACGTAGCCTTCACCATACAACAACAGATCATACCATTATTAGGATAGTGGTAAGGCCATCCGTGCACACTGAATCACCCCTCTTTTGGCCGAAATATTTCAGTGTCGTTTTACCCATTTTATTGCATCAGTGTCCACCGAAGTGAAATAACCATTAAAAGGAAAGAACAACACTTTGTTCGCGTATGTGTCGTTATTTCGCAAGAAGGAACTGTGAAAGGGGCGTAGCTCTTCTTTTTATGTGCGCACAGAAGTAATTTTAACCAGCTCATAGACGTAAGTCTTTGTTAAACACTGAGGGACCAACGCGGAGAGTGAACTACAGCACAATCAGAACTTCTAGGAAAAAGCTAGGAGGGGTTTCAAAATGATCATATGAAATAGTGCAGTGCGAAAGCTAATAAAACGCATCCTGTAACCCGACAGAAGGAAGTCACGAGAGCACGAGAAGCCGACAATTGTTTCTCATAACTTTATAACTGTTTTTGTCACTTCCACGTGTGCTCTCTAACAGAAGAAAGCAGATCTTAGGGTTTTTATTTGTTTTATAACATATTTTTACCCAAATATGTGTAGAAATCTGCTTCAATTTGTGAGAAAACTGAAACATTTCTTTTCAGATTGTGCACCCGCGCTCAAGAATTTAGTTTAACGTGCTAGGGTCGTTCATGTGCAAACGACTCTTACTACAATGATAGTTCACTCTTTGTCAATAACTTAAGCTTGGCAAAGCTCGATCGATATGTAATATGCGCCTAAAGGTTTTGAAGCTACGGTGGTATTGTAACAAAAGCAGTATCTGTGGAAAAAAATCGATACAAGGGGCCTTATGAAATTCGTGCACTTTCAGTATGCAAAGTAACTCCAAAATATCATTAACAAAGTGTTATTCTCATAATATGATTGTTCAAGCATAAAGTACTCATAATCAAAGCAATGACATTTTATCACGTTCTCGACATTCACCATTGTTCTTGGATTTGTTTGTCCTGGCGTACGGTACTCACTTAGAATTCAATTTGCAATTCATATGCGTAGCTCTTATTGCCTGAGTTTCAAAGTCTCAGTAATTTAACATTTCTAACGCCGAATTAATCAGCAATCATAAAACCAATGATTATAAACCCCTTACGCTCACTCTCTTTCTGTCACCGAGTTATTATATTTTTCGTTAACTGTTTAGACAAGGTTCCAGGCCTAGGAAAGAACTCAACAGTCTGCATAGTTTGCAATCCAAAGAACTTGTTAGATGTTCAGTCTTCGTACCGTAATCGTTCATGTGTAAACTACTTTGATTTCAACTAGCTATCTATATTTTAGCTATCTATATTTTATTTAGCTATCTATATTTTAATATGCGCCAGATGGTACCGTAATGTTGTAACGAAAGCAGAAAGTAAGAAAAAGCTAAGTGTACTGTTATCCAAGTTTGCATGCGTTAAAAGTAATCTTTTTAACAAATACATTTTATGTTGCCGTGCGTCTGTTCAGTAATAGATCACAGATGATGTCAAAATGTGGTAAGAAGAAAAAAGTGGCACACGAGGCGATAGTCGAGTGTGTCACTGATGTTCTTACCACATTTTGACGTCTTCTGTGATCTATTACTGAACAGACGCACCGCAACATGGAATCTATTCGTTTTATATAATAACGAAACAAACTACTGCAGATAAAGCTTTTTTTTTATTTCAAAATTTTTCAACATAACTCGAAAGCCGGCCTTTGCCCACTTTGGCGAACACGAAAAAAGCCATTTGATGTAATCTATTTTCTATACAAAATGAAGCAATCTCATTGGTTGCTATGCGTAGCAAAGAACTGTGATTGGTCCAGGAAAATCACGCCACTGTCAAACTTGACTCGAGCGTCGCTTGTCGTGGAATGAAAACTTGCAGCGAAAGCAGAATTGAACTGCGAAATCTACAAATCTTAAAGAAAATGCGGTTTTTGTCATCAGAGCAGCCCTGTGAGCCGAAAAGCTTGGACGTTGCCTTGAATATTGCAGGAGTTGAAAACTCGGAAAACTTGCGGTTGTGGTCAACCTGGAGACCATTTGATTCAGTCGAGTTTTGAATGAAAAAAGCGTTAGTGATGGTGGAAATTTGTGTCCTCTGTGGTTGGTGATTCTCAAATCAGTTTGAAATAGTGTCGGAGACACCTTTTAGCTGCAATACAGTTGGCCGGGAGCTGTAGTGAGCTAAACTTTGCTCGCTGCTGTGTCCTGAAACGGACTGGAACATTCGCGTCGGAAAGCAAGGTTATGTGTTTATTTTAACGGATTTTAAGAAGCGGTTTTGATGTTTCATTTTTGACATCAATCAGTGTGTCAACAATTATTTTGAGACCGAGAAAAGTTGAATTTTTTTCTCATAAACATTTTGTTTATTGGGTTTGTTAAATTCGAGATAAAGCGGCAATGGTTCTCGGCTTACCATGACCAATTTTGTGTTTGGTTTAGTCTCGCTTGACCGCCGACTGAGACTGCTCGAGTATTTTTTCAGAGTCATTTTCTAAAAAAGAAAAGGCTTTATCTTTCTTCTCCCTGCTAGACTACGCTTCTCGTACCTGTTCAATGCCTCGACAAGACTTTTTTTTGTACCTTATCTTTTGCCCAGTCATGTAAAACATTATCTAAATTCTCAAAACTTTCCGCCATTTTAAAACACAGAGGGAAAAACTTTGTAATGATGACGTCAATCGTGCGTCTGTCCTCTAATAGATCATAGGCGAGAACCAATCAAAACGCGAGAATAACTTGGGTTATTATATTTAACAATTAGATTATGAGCTCGAGATTTCTATGAGGTGATAGTTGATGAGGCCCCATTTGCATCAAAATTTTCTTCCAAAACTTTGGAAAAACGAAAAAAACGTCGCCACATCCTAGACGACCTCCAGCCATTGCACACTAATGGTTGATAGTGTTCAATGGCTCAGCCAATCAGATTACAGCATTTGCATTAGTATACTAGTAGAATTCTACTAAAATCTGTGATAGATAGTGAGTAGCGTAGCAGTGATGAACCCTTGTTAAGTGTCTGTGAAGAGGATTTAGATAAAGGTTTGAACGACTAGTAGATTTATACTAATACAATTAGATTATTCTCTGACTTTTAATGTTTCTTTTCTGAAGAAACTGTGTTTTCTGACTCAGTGACTAACACAAATAAATGTCGTCGACAAAATGACTCTTCTCTTCTCTTTCATTTTCTTTGCGCAAAATGCTAACATAAATTGAGATCCCATGTTTCGATTTTTCAAGCACCAAGTACTTAAAATACAAAGGCAGCCGGTTGAATGTTGTCACGTTCACGGCGTCAAAGTTGCAAATACGTTAGGAATTGATTTTTTGTGCCGGGTCATGTATGTACAAACGACGTTGACTATAAAAAATAGTCCACTCTATGTTAATACCTTGTTCACAAAGTTTAATCGAGATGCCGGTAATTTGCGCTTTATGGCTTAATGGTTGGCATGCTATTGAAAAGTAGACACTGAGGTGTCGGTGTACGCTCCCTTATACAATTCGTGCACATTCAGTACGCAAAGTAGCTGCCAAACTATTTTTAACAAAATATGACTCACATCGCACAACTATGAGTGGAGCATAAAGTATTGAATTGCACTGAAATGCAATGACATTTTTTTAAATATTAATATTTCATTACGATATATTATTATTATTTTTTTGAGATTCTCAGCGTTTAACGTTGTTCCCAGAAGTGATGCTTGTCCTGAGGCACGAAACTCACTCAACATTTAACTCATAATCAGTGTGGCCAGCTCTTATTGTCTGCGTTTCGCTAGTTTTTTTCTATTTGAACAGCTCTTTAGCGTTATTGATCACCGAAAATATAAAGGGTAAAATGATTCAGTATAGATTCCTTACGCACACAGTCTTTGTGCCATTGATTTCATTTGCATACAGTGTTTAGTCAAGCTGCCAAGCTTCACAAAGGCCGGACTTAAACAAAGTAAATTGAGTGTGGCTAGGGCATTTTTCGAAAAAAGCAAGAGCTTATTAAATAGTGATTTGGGTATATTAGTTATTAGTAAGGCCATCCGCACACACAATCATCCTTTTTTGGCCGTAATACTTCATTGTGTATTTACCCCTTTTATTACATCAGTGAGCGCTGAAGTACCCTGCGAGCATAACGGAACCCCAAACTATAAACAAAACTTTGCGTATTCGCAAAAAGGAACTGACAATTGGGGCGCAGCTCTTCTTAGGCGCACTTAAACCTGAAAGAAATAAGGGTTTTTTTTACTACTGCCAGATCAGCGTAGGGAGCGACTGCTACTGCATGATCTGCATTTATGCGAGAAGGCTAGGAAATGTTTATAAATGATCAGCTGAAATCAGAATTACGCCAGAATGCAATGCGTATGCCATCAAGACGCACCACGCAACCGAACAAAATGCAATGCACAGTCGCAAACTGCCAGCAATATGGAGCGCTCAATACTGGTTTTGGTAAGTTTGATGCTTATAATAATCCTCAAAACTGTTTCTGATGAATGCCAACCATTGTGTATTAGTACGTTCAATCACTTCTTGAAAGAAATGTTATGACAAATATATTTTCTCCGAGAATGCGGCAATATCGAAAGGAAGGGTTTCAAATTTCGAAGAGTATTTCTAAAATCGTAAACACAAATTTGTTCCTTGCAATATGCCTTTTACAGTATTTGAAGAGTTTTAATGTTGAACACAGGCTTAGCTTTTTTCAAACTTTCGGAACCTAGGGACACGGGAGGAAAATTTCGACCAGTCTGAGCGAAACTCAAAATGACTGCACGGACATTTGAGTGTTTTTCTTTTGACCAAACTCTCTATTATGACGTAGCGCGAATTGTTCATGAAAGAATTTATTGTTACCTCATTCCTCTTGTCAAAATACGAATTAAAATGCCATTCCTTTGGCTGCCTAGTATAGAAACGTTGTATGATTCCCCTTTGAAGTTAGCTAAACCCACTGAGTTGTATGAGGTGATCACGCATGTTTATGTGAATTTATTTCGCAGGCCTGAGAATCATTCTCATCAGACGTATTTTTCTCTTCTTCCCTCTGATTAGGTGGAAGAAGCAGGGTTAGTCCTGTAAGCAAATTATCTTTCTTCACTGGTCATCCCTGCTAAAGTTTGATTTGGAAAGAGCGGAACCAGCTCCAAACTCTCACTTAGTGGCCGTGGACCTATTCCGGCCAGAATGACCAGAATGAACGTGTGTACTTTGTTTGTGATAATCATTGTTGCAATAATGCAGATCTGGTTGAGCAAAGCTTATGAACAGCAGTATATTGAAAATGGAAAGTCTCTTATGGAGGAAGGTGAGTTAAAGTACATTTGCCCCAATTTTTCTCGTACTCAAAGGAGTTAAATTGTCTGAATTACATAAACATAAATAATGAAATGCGATGCTGATGATGCGATGTTGTATGAACAGCAGTATATTGACAATGGAAAGTCCCTTGTGGAGAAAGGTGTGTTAAAGTACATTTGCCGCAATTATACTTGTACTCAGGGGAGTTAAATTGCTTGAATTACATCAACATGAACGATACAACAACAATAGCTGCTGTAACCTTTGCAATTCTTAGAGACTACCTCTCATATATCCATTGTTTTATTGTACAATTTATACATGCTACATATTTTAATTGTATATACATTTTTATTACTATTCTTTATTTGTAAATAATTTTAATTTTTTTGTTGTTGTGTCCCCACTTAGTTGTGAAAACTAAATACATTGACACATTAAAAAAACTTTTACTTACTTACTTACCTACTTACTTACAATGTTGATGCTGCCGAAGAGTCGGATACACTTGAATTTCTAAAAAAAAAAAAAAATGGTGTATCCTGTAGCTTTGGAATAAGGAGGCGCGTTTAGGTGATTGAGGCTGGGTTAGGGCTACTTGATTAACTAACCAGTCTCCTTTCCAGTCCTGGGAAGATTGTGCCCACGCCGATTTTCACCGTTTACTGTTTTTAATAATATTTCAGAAAAGGCCGCCAAACTTTGTGGACCAATCTATGATCGCAGTGGAAAGTTCCTTAATTGCCGCGAAAAATAACTTCATTGCATACTGTTGAGGTCCTTAAGGAAAATTTATTTGGACTTATCATTTACCGTTGAATAACATCTTGATACTTTCGGGGTTCCGAGTGGAAGATTCCTTACGCACCCTCCCGTCCTGGGAGGAGAAAGGAAAGATCCTTGAGGAAAGACCCTCGATCTGAAAAGGGCTGAAGGGTGAGGCGAAACATGGGATAAGGGTAGTCTTGTCCTAGGTTTCACTTTGAGGAGCAAAAAAAGAAATAATTGACGAAAAGTTAAAGCGCTAACTCTTGAAAATGTCTTGACATGAGAATTTTTTTTCTTCGTTACGAATACATTTGTAACTTCTTTGTAACGTGGCCTTTGTTTGTTGCGTTGTAGGCCTTTTTTTCGTCCGCCCATCACAAACAGAAAGAAACAGAGGTTACACGAGAATTTGATTTTTAAATCTATGTGAACATTTTGTTTATTTACATTAGATGACGACCTTCCTAATGACCCTTACATGAGCTACCTACTGTGGCCACACTTTCACTTCAGTGGCACTTTTCGTGCTGATATATCAACGGTCAATAATTTTCCCTACAACTACGACACTGAAACCTTTGTAGCAGCCAACCTGTTACAAAACCACAGTCGTAGTTGGAACCCTCGTGGCAGCGGTGAATGGAGTGTTACTGGGTCAGTGACACACGTGTGTTATGCCAATGGACATTGTGTGGGAGAAGATGAAGGGGATCAGAAATCTGAACCACTCCTGGGAGAAAAGATAATAGGTACCGACTCATTACATGATTTTCATAATGATGATTTTGTTCACAGCACCCTGCATAAGAACGGTACACACTTTGGACATCTTGAAGTCCAGGGCAAAGTTAGTGTTCTTTTGTGCTTATATGGTAATAAAGTGTTTATGTCTCCGTACAAATAAATGGCCTAGATTTAGGAACCGTGGAGTGCGAAATGCCATGCCCTCAAAGGGGATGTTAAAAAGTGTAATTAAGTGGCAAAGTGATGAGTTTCCCTTGAATACGCGCCTTAATTCACTGTTAGCTGTTCTAGGTCGAAGTGGACAAAGAATGGCTTAACCGAGCCTTACATAGGGTAATTAGGAAGAGTATGTCCTTACTACCACCTGATCGGAAGCTACAAAACAGATGCACTGATTAGGCGGATAAAATCGTTTATTTGTTAAAAAAATATTCTTCAATGGGGATATGGATTGCAAAGCGTCTTAAAAAACATAAGTTTTATTTCTCATAAAGGAAAAAAAATTATCCCAATGAAAAAAATTGAAATTTCCAAACACGAAATTACAAACAATCACACGCATGCATAATCAAATGCCTTTCTCATAAATTATCATCTCATTAAACTTTTCATGCCCCCACCTGATACGCAACACTTTAGTTGCTCTTCATTGATGAGTAAATTGATCTTGGTGTCCGCCGGTTTGATGGCGTTATTATTCAAACACCCGAAAACCTAAGAGTTTTCGAGAAAGGTTTTCAAGAATTGTGCAGTGGTATTGATTCATAGTATCCTATTGTGTCGTAAAAATTTTTGAAAGGTTTCATTAAAATATTTCCAATGGTCATATTTTATAGATGGTGGCAACCAAACGTGGGCGAAATTGGTCGACTTGGATACCCAGGCACAAACGTTCTCTGAGATGTGGGGCTGGAGGATTCGAATCGGGAACCTGTTTTCTGCTGATTATACTCCAGTTCCCTTCCAGTACATGTGGAAAAAAGTAGCAGAAACGCCACAATTTGGAAGTCCTTATGGGGCAGCTTACCAGTCAGTGTTGACGAACATTCGGTGGATAGACAATGAAACTACCTCGCCTTTCGTCAGACAGCTCCAAAAGGCAATGGACAATGAGAACATTACCAGCGACAAATTATCGATACGACTTAATGTAGATATCTACCAGAAGAATTTTGAGAAGGACAACTTTACCACAGGGAGAATTACAGGTGAAATATCATCCATAACATACCCGTAGAATTCAAAATATACAAAAAATGCGACAACGTAACAAAAAAACAGCAACAACAAAAAAACAATAACAACAAGAAGCAAAAAATGACAAATTGGTCTTCATGAAAAATACTGCGTTGCTTGACAGGCACTCGGTACTTTAAGATTCTGGACGCGACGGCTCCTAGAACGCGGTGACCGATCAAAGACTGGAACTAGAACGCCGTTGTTAGCAAAGGAAAAATAACGTTAAGTTTTGCGACGCACACAACGCCATTGCTGCCGTATTAAAAGAAAAATAATTGTAAACCCAAAAATAGTGCCGATTTTCCGGGTGGAAAAGAGTGATTTTTCTTAACTTGAAGACCTTCTGACTTAAAATGTTTGTGTACTCTAAGTGGTCACAAACTTTCATTGATTAAACGCTTATTATTCTTTGCTCGATGTTTGACAATTTCTTCCTTTTATTACTTCCCCTCGTGCAACTTTACTTTGGTGTGTAAGCTCTAAACACAGGGTAGTCTGGTCCCTTGTCCGTAAACATAATTGATAAAAATACAGAGCAAGAATAGAATCGTCTCACAGTTTTGCAGTGCCTTTGCGAGACAAGTGTGTTTCGGTAAAATATCACAAGGTTTTTTTCTGGACTAATATACGGGCCAAATTTCGGAAACGATGTGTGTAAAAGACGAGGAAACTGTTGCCATTCAAAAGTTTAAGATTTCGTACATGTTATCAGAGATAAACTTTCAGTTAATACTTGATATCGAAGGTTGGGTCGACGTTGCCATATTTTTGATGCTTTAGACACCTGTAAACAATGTCGAAAAAGGAGTCAGAATCTTGAAAATTTTGCAATCTAAATTGGCCACAAACTACCTACGTGATTGGAAGATATAAATCTTAAATGTTTAGGGGAATCTAACAACTTTTTCTTTGACAAAAGAATGATTAATACTCACGTTTTGTTCACAGCGCCAACATTTAAAAACTCACGGTCTCGACGCGACGTGACTCCCGGAGTGGGCGACGGTTTAGGCACGCGCAGTGTGCATCCTGCTTGAAAATTTACTTCCGGCGGCGCCTTCGAGCCATCGCATCCTAAATGTTTAAGTCCCTACTAGGGAGCTTTAGCAGGGACAACGGCGACGACAATGGCAATGAAAATGTCATACCAAAATACAACTTCTCGTTTCTATTGAAATTCGCCTAACTTGATAAATGCTGCCGCACTGTGCAGGGACTAAATTACTATGAATGGCGTTAAAGAAAGGGAAAAAAAGAAAAGAAAAATATTTGCCGTCATGCGCTCACTATCTCTAAAAAAAACATAAAATTTGGTCATTTCACGTTGTTGTTTAGCAGAGGACGGCAAAGAAACATACAAAATCGTAAACCGCACATTTAATGATAAAATAAGCCAGAAGTGGAAATTAAGTTAGTTTTTCCCCATTTATATAATTTTTTTAGCATGGCTGTAAAAAGTTGTTTCCCTTTATTTACAGGCACAATTGGTTTGTTAGGGAAGAAATCACCCCCGTTCTTTACTCTCGGACGGATGATGAAGTCTTTGGTGAACAATCTGCAGGATACTCCGTTTTATGTCGATCAACGTCTCAGGAAAGTCTTTGTAGACTTTGGAAACAGTTTACCAGTATACGAAAATGGAACCCTTGCTACCAGCGGCTTTGAGGGTCTCCTTGTTGCTTTGCCTGTAAACGAAAATCCATCGTTGAGTTGCTCTGATGAACTGCTATGGCTTGGAACGGTGTATGATACGTATCCCAACTGGTACCAGAACTCCGCTGGTGTCCAGATCTTCCCGGCCCTGGGATCTCTAACAGCAGACGATATGGGGAAACTAAACAACCGCCCCCTCGTTGTTGCTGAGGTACATGGTAGCGTGTAAGCTTTGATTGCATTTTTAACCACTTTATTCTTTTACATTAGCATGACAACAAAACGTACAATTATTAAAGCTAGTTCGTCTCCTCAACTCTAAAGATTTGAGCCGTGTTGTTAATGTTCGTTTTCTGTTCAGTTGCAAAGTGTCTGTTTAACATTTAGTTGCATTGGTTAATCCCGTTTTCTACCATTTTCTGATTTGCATTTTTTTTCATTTGCTTTTTTCTTTGTGACATTTCTGTTTCTAGGCAAGTGGCAATTTGCCTGTGCTCAAATGTAAAAGAATACTACTCGCGGAAGCTGAAGATGGTATTGATATTCATCCGCTCAACAAATGGACATTTCGAAAGAATCCTGGTGAAAACGCTGTGGTTGAGTTATTCGCTACAAATTTTGGAAAACCTCTTCAGGACGCGAAAGTGCTAATAGACCCTTGCAATTGTGAGAACATATTCTCACCCGAACCGGCGGTTGGCCAACCTCCTTTGCCTTGTACAACAGAAATAAGAACAAACAAGACCGGAATCGCAACGTTTTCTATCGAAACTAAGGATCCACAAAATTACAGAAAATATATCGATGGACAAATTTACCCATTCTTCTACTCAGTGGAAGGACAGACCAGTAATTGCTCGAGCATGTGTTACGGCAACAATCCTTTGATGCTACTTAACTCGGTTTTTGTTCTTCTTGTATGGGACAACTATACACGCAAGGGTGAAGAAGCAACCTGGTTGGACGATGTATACCCCATATTCAAGCAATACGCAAATTTGTATCCAGTGATGACCGAGAACTTCGTAGATTTAGGAAATTATTACGAAGTCAAAGAGCACCTTAAGGCCATCAATATGACTTTGAGACTGCCTATGTCTCATCCAAATCATATGCCGGTGACACGCGATCTATCAGCTTCCAAACGTCAGGTTATTCTCGAATGGCTTTCCAATGAAAAACTACCTAAAGGTGAAGCGCAGGATTACTACTCGGTAGAAAACCTCCGAAGAGACCTGCAGACTGCCATAGAAGTGGAACATTCAACTATTCCTCCATACTTGACTGCCTTGGCATCTATCAAAAATAGCTTTAACCGTGAAATCCACAAGGTGATAAGAAGCATAGTCATTGAAGAGATGATGCATTTGACGCTTGTCGCTAACATCCTTAACGCTGTTGGAGGGAAACCTTTGCTGTATTCAAAGGACTTCCTTCCACACTATCCCACCCGTATGCCAGGTGGACTTCAGCCAAACTTAATCATCCCCATTGAAAAGCTCTCACTTGGTCTTATCAGGAACATTTTTATGAAAATCGAGCAACCGACAATGGAGCAAAAACTAGTTTCTAGTTACAAACACACATATGATTACGCGCGTCGTCATAGAATCAAGAAAGAAGAAGAAGAACACTGCCACAAAACTGATGAGGGGACAAGCTGCAAACCTCCAAAACACCAAAGAACGTATTCGGATCCCTTGATCGATGATGTGAGAGATTCATGTATTCTTAAAGGTTAGTAAGAAAATCACTTGATGAAGCATTAATTGGTCAGCTCGTCGCTGGCTAGTCCCTTTTCAGTAATGCTTGAATATTATTTCCTGATCTTCACTGAGTACCAGTGTTACTATTAAGCGTAATGTTCTCGACTGAGTCTTTTTTTTTTTACTTGACGAGTTATTCAATACAGTCTTGTCAAAGATACGATGAGTGCCCGTTTTTATATCAATGAAGTTAAGGTGTCTGAGAAGTGAAGTCGTCCGAGACGACTTTAGTGGCTGCTTCTATGTCAAAAGACGTTAAAGTCGTCTCGAGACGACTTCAACCTTAAGCCAGTAAATAAAACAGACGCATTTAACTTCTGACGACTTTAACGTCTTCTGTCAAATGCGTCGAAACGACGCACTTAACAGACGACTTTAAGGTCTGAGACGTTAAATGCATCTAGTGTAAAAACGGGACGTCCTAACTGGGATGCATTTAGCTCTGATTCCTTTGTTCATCTGCACTTCATTTAATCATTATTTATACACGGTAAAAATAAATTCGGTACAATAAATTCCAATAAAACGTCTAAGATCCTAACCCTAAAATTCTAATCCTAATATTATATTAACTTACAACAATATTCCTCTTGTAAACCTGATTTCCATGAATGCCTTGCGTTTAAAAATTATGATAGAGAAAGCGTTTAAATTGATTTAATGAACCAGACTCTCTAATATTACAGGGCAAGCTGTCCAAAGGGTTGCGCCGCTGTAACTAAAACTATTTTTCATGTAATTAGTTCTCGGAAAGGGAACAACAAGTTTGTCAACCAAGTCCCTCAGAACATAATTTGATTCATTTCGCGTTACAAATTTAGAAGTGAGATATTTGGGAACCAGACCGCTTAAAGACTTGAAAACCATTAGGGTTTTCTGAATTTGACGTTGAGATTGCAAGTCTTTGCAGCTGAGTTTGTAAAACAAAGAATCGACGTCAGCGTCATACCCCGATGAAGTTATTACTCGTGCAGTACGGTTTTGTAGTTTTTGTAGCTTCTTAGATAATGTTTAGCCACAATTAACCCAGACTAGGCTGCAGTAATCAAAGTGAGGTTGAACTAGTGAGTTGTATATGCAGAGTAAGGTAGATTGAGGCACAAATGGCCTAATTCGCTTTATGGCTCCATTTGCAGAAGCAATCTTTTTACACAGTTTATCAATGTGGGAATGCCACGTTAGATTGTCATCGATATATACTGCAATTGATTTCACAGAGGAAACTTGTTCAATTGGGACATTATCAATGGAGAATTCGAGTGTATCAGATAGCGTACTTAGTCTTTGCCCGGAGTCGATCAACATAAATTCTGTTTTTGTAACGTTCAAGGTAAGTCTGTTAGACACAAGCCATTTGCTTAGGTGTTCAAGGTCGTGAGATAGACTAGGCGGTGTCATCAGCATACATTCTAGGTACGCTAAACGATAGACAGTGAGGCAAATCGTTAATTTAAATTAGAAATAAAAGAGGACCAAGAATCGTTCCCTATGGCACACCACATTTAAGAGTGGTGAAGTCAGAAAGACAGCCACTAACGGAGCACCGTCGTGTGCGATTAGTTAAATACGATTTAAAGTGCCACTGAAACGAAATTTTCGTATTCTGTTTTATTGTCCCAATCTATAGTTTCAAACGTGCTTAAAGTAATGGTGAACTTTATTTCTGTCAAATCCTAACGGAAAGTGGTTTTTTTAGCTGTTGAAATCGACTTTTTGGAGCAAAACTGTGTCCGGGCTCTGGAACCGAGTTTAAGGACCTTGTGACGTCACTGGTTGTATTAACGCAAGAAGCGCTATAGATTCTCTCTTGTTTTCACTTGATTTATTCAAGTCTATTTTTCATATTGTCAATACCTACTAGTTTTCTACCTTTTAATTTGTGTCCAGCCTTGACAGGAAATACACATCATAAACGTTGGAGGGCGCCAGAGAGTGTAGATTCACCAAAATATATGCTACAGATTAGAACAGCTCAGTATACTTTTCGAACATCTTGAGTACTCGATTGGAGATTTCGAAGGCGAGTGTGGCAACTTTTATATCACGTCCTGAAGCCTAAACACGATATTTCGTCGTCTGTTTTCAGCCTGGTTCTGAAATTTGGATTCTCACGTTTATTTAAGGTCTATTAACAAGGTTCGAATATATCCTCGGCAACTTTACTGCATTAAAAGCCGTAAGCGCTCAGCCATCCGCACAATCACGAAGTTATTAACGGTCCACAAGCTTTGAGTCGAGTACTTCTTTGCACACAGAGGGCATCTTTTTATGATACTAATAAATGAGAGTTCTTGTGGTAGACAAAATGTATCTTTGAAAAATTGTGATCCGCAGCAGGGTTTGCTTTATCGCCGCATACGTATCAGTGTAAACAAAGCGGGAATTTCGCTTCTCTTTTACACGTATCTCCCAATTGCAATATTTCACGGCCGATGGATTACTTTGAGTTCTTTAGCACATACTTATGTCTATGATCTTCATTTAATAGTATCCAAGTTCAAAACAATTCGTTAAAACGTCACTAGTTTACACTCCTTTCGAAGGTCACGTATTAAACAGAATTTGAACGGCTAATTTGCATATATGACTTTCGCCGCCGACATTGTCACGCTTTCTCTCGTTTCCTGAAAACATACCTGTACGGTCATGGCAGCTTAGTTTACCTTTATAGTTTAAATTCGCTCCCTCATATAAAAGAAGAGGGTTTCTTAAATTGTTGCTGTCGTGATAACTTGTAGGATGTAGCAGATGCAACTAGACTAAAGGTCACTGTGGCACAATCTCGTCCGCTGTGAAACTCACAAAGCGTCCGGTTTCCTCCAAGCGAAGCGACTCGAAAACTCGAAGCGTTGTTGCTCCTATTCGTGCAGCAGCAGTCCGGATAATATTTTCACAAGCCGCTTTCTCTTGTTTTCATGTCTTTTTTACTTTATGAGTGTAGATATTGTTTAATTGAGTGCTGGCCATTTCACCAAAAGTCCCGATCATTTTGCGATTTAAGAACTCCCACTCGTTTGCTTACTTACATAAAATATCCTGCAAATATCCAATTAAATACACTGGAAAGCCCCAGGATCGACTCTCGACCTCTTCATGTCTAAGGCTACTGTTATTATCTGCTTTACAGCTCTGAGATGTCCTTAAGATGTTTTTTGGGGGGGGCTTCGAACAGTGATCTCTTCTCCCATAATCACTCTAAATTTTCAGCGCGGCATGAGAGTAATACAACCAGTGACGTCACTAGGCTGTTTTGGCCGCGCCAAAATGGCCGCCAATTTTGGGCTTAACCAGCCAACTTCGAACGGCTGAAAAAGTAGTTTTCGCTTACCGTATGCGAAAAAAAAAATTGCAGCGTTTCCAAGTAAGGTTGAAACTTTATTACTAAGCAAAAATCTCACATACAAAAATTTCGTTTCAGTGGCACTTTAAACTAATCAAGAGTTTTCCCTTGAATTCCGCACCGATTCAATTTGTCTAGTAGTATCTCATGATCAACAGCCGAGTGTCAAATGCCTTTTTTAAGTCAAGAAACACTACGGCATTTACGTAGCCACAATCGACACTAAACGCTAAACTGTCAGTGGCTTCAAGACGAGCTGCAACAGTTGAGTGTAAAGACCGGAAACCAGACTGTTGTTTAGAGAGGATTTCTTCACTGCTGAAGAAGTTGTATAACTGATCGTACACAGTACTCTCGAACATTTTGGCGACTACGGAAATGACTGAGATAGGTCGGTAGTTGCTTAGATCAGATGACTCGCCCTGTTTAAACAACGGAGTCACTCTAGCACATGTCCAGTCGTCAGGAAATATGCCAGACATCCTTGATGTCTGGCATTTTGTCCCTGTCTTGCTCTACCGCTGGACGTAGTTTTGCCTTGGGTACCTCAAAATATTTGTTACTCCACCAGCTACCACATGAGAGAAACGTATCAGCGCTAAAGTGACTCCTGGACTTGCCCTGCTCTGATATGTATTAGGACCTGCAAAATTGACTAGAAAGAAATAATCAGCCAATTTTCAAGGCTTCGGCACCCGAAGGAAATGGAACTGGCCAGTGTCCTGTCCAAATGACTAAAAATGCACAGGAAATAGCACTTTAAGGTATTAAAAACCCAATTTGTTTCGGATCCGTGAGAGCATGTTCCCGGATCCCTTAAAGGGTCGCGCCTCTAAACAGGTGCTCCGGTTACCCAGATAAGTTGTTCAGTTGTGAAAAGATATCTTCTGTATAACTTGATGTACAGTTTTCTATCTTCACTGACTATTTGTGTAGCCTTTGCAAAGATACAGGAACAATTTATGGTCTGCGTCTACTATGAGGTCCTTGTGCCGCTGGCAGTTATAGTTTCTTACCAAGTAAATTCGGGTAAAAGAAAAGGTTCAACATTACAGCATCGTCCGCAAAAATTCCAATAATAACGAGATTCATATTACGTACATTCATACTAACGCAGTAACATTTTAATCTTTTAAGATTTCAATGATGAAAAGGAAAAGAGGATAACAATAAAGAAATTGAAGGTAATAGTTACTATAAAATTGAGAGTCACGTAATGCGCATGAGGGTTTCGCACCAAACCACAGGAATAGCCCACAAGTGCTCTAACCCTTGTTTGCCCCGGGCGTAACTCGAAATCGAACAGCAGTCCTTATTATGATCATCACCGTAGAACCTAATCTTAATCGTATGTCTGAACCTTCCATTTGATGACCGCGTGGTTCTCAGGAATTTATGTACAAAAATATCCTCTATCTCGACTACTCAGAATTTAATAATTTTGGCCTCATAGTTATGTGACCCTTATTCGCTTTTATGCTTTCTTTCACTGTGTTTTTCTTCTTCTTTTTTTAGCAAGGTCCTCATCCTTCAGACGATCTAAAGATTGTGAGACACCATAACACAATAGGTAGATTTTACATGCACATTTTGAATGCACTCGGTAACCTCACTGATTGCGGGAAAAACGATAGCATATTCACTGGAGACCCGAGCCTACAGGTCGACTTCAGAAAATATTCGGTACACCATGAAGGCATGAAGGTAACCAACTACTCTACGGCTGTGGAGGCCATTCGCATGATCGTCGATCAAGGTGAAGGTAGTTCAGTGTGTAACCCTCTTGCCTGGAGTTATCATGGTACAGAACAGTTGTCCCATTACTTCCTCTTCTATTCCGTTGTTGAGAAACACGAGCTTCAAGTTGTGAATTCAACGAAGGCACCAGACAACCATTATGGCGAATTTGTGCTAGATTACTCAAAGGTATCGTGTTCTTAAACTCTCGAACAACCTAAAATAAGGGGCAGGTATTGACAACCCTAGAAAATGAGAGGAAATGCGTTAAACGTCATTTAGCCATGACATTCAGTTTTACAACATGTGCCATAACTTTAAATGATCTAAATTTTATACTAAGTCATGGAGTTTTCAAGACTGCATTTAAAACATATTAAGAAATTAAAAGTGACTTGGAAATACTTTTGTCTTTCTGTCTTTATTTACTGTATTTAAGGTCGAAGACTTAAGACGTGATTGCTCGATCTTCCGAGTCAGAAGGTCATTTATAAATGCTCGACAAATTAAGAATTGTCGATATCAGCTTCCCTCTCTACAATCATGTTTTTTACACTCCGCTGTATTTTTTTCTCTAATGTAACGTTTATTTAATTTTATCTTTCCCTTAGATGTGTAATAGCACATACTACTTCAATGGATCAGATATTCCATTCGATCCTGAAGGTGTCTGGCCAATGATTCCAAATCCCCGGATGACGAAATACGTTAAAGGGTCCAAGGCCTATAGACAGGCAGTGAGGTTCAACAAGGTCTACACCAAGCTTTTAAAATCCCTGGAGAACGTATTTAATGGCCGCCCTGACACGCTGGATGATGCTTTGGGGCTTATGTATTCTGTTGACCTCCACTTGACTAACCTACTGCGCACGCCTGTTGAAGACATTGGAGACCCGTATATAGGACCAAATGCTGGCCCGACGTTTGATTTTACACCCGAGTAGAAGACGTCTCCGTGTTATTCATCGCATGCTTTATCCTTTATTTATTGCTGGCCTGTAATTTATAGTTGTGGTGCATATGTATAGCTTCAGTTTTACGTTTGTGTAGCTACAGCTAGTAGTGTATCGAACATTTTAACTAACTCGAATTTAGCTAAGGCAAGTATTTACCGCAAGTATTTACCACAAGTTTTTTCGGCTTTTGTTACTGATAATTTTAGGATCACGTTTGTATAACTTTTTAAGCTCTTTGAGCTCTTTTGAGGTTTAGCTTTCTCACTTCAGCTCCCAAACGTTTGTGTAAAGGAACGCGGAAACTTTGGTTTCCGTTGCTAGTAGTTTATCGAACATTTTAACTAACTCGAATTTAGCTAAGCCAAGTATTTACCGCAAGTATTTACCACAAGTTTTTCGGCTTTTGTTACTGATCATTTTAGGATCACGTTTGTATAACTTTTCAAGCTCTTTGAGCAGCCATGGCTGCGCTTGGCACTGACACCTTACTCTCGAAAGTGCTTTACTTAAGTGGAGCTTGTAAATTTGGTTACATTCACTTATTCGGGAGTAGTTTTAAATGTACGTTAAGGCGCTCTGGACACGTATTCATCCGCCTAAGACTGTTATCTCCATGTCCTTTACTTTGTTCCACAAAGGAAACGTGCCAATTGACCAATTACAGCTCAGCACGAGCGCACTTAACCGTCATTTTTGAGTCGGTTTGAGAGAGTTGACTGCCGACAACGGCAGAGCGTTGAAGTTCTACACCACAATAAGGAAGTGATCCACAGACGTTGTCTGATTATTGATCATTCTGGATATCACAAAAATCTCATCCAACATTTGTTCGCGGGTCAGACCTGGAAGAGCATGACAGGGACCTGGATGCAGTTTTAAAGCGGGTGCGTGAAAAGGGGTTCACCTTAAATGGAGAGAAAAGTCAGTTTAGATTACCGAAGGTGACCTTTTAGGGCACGATCTTACCACTGAAGGTTGTTTTTCCTTTGCAGGTTTACCTTGCAAATTACAAATCGCGTGTAACCCGTGTAACCGCGTGTTAACGTGGTAGACTAAAACCTAGGTGTGAAGCACCGCGGATGATCCATTTACCGAAGTGTCTGTAACTGCACTTATTCTATACGTTTAATTTCAGGGGCACTCAGCGAGACAAATCAAATGACAAAAAGCACTGAAGAAAAGCATTTTTAAGTACCTTGTGGTGTTTGAAGTCTGTTTCAAGTGATCTTTTCATTGGCTAGAGGATTTTGTTCTACATGGGATTCCGTAGCTGAAATTTTAATGGCCAGAATATTTTAGGGAACCAAATCTTCCTTTGAGACAATGTTAGCTGAAATGAACTTTCCACAACCTTTCTAGAGAGCTATTCTCTTTTCGAAAATGCTGGCTGACGTTTTTGACTGCCAAAAACAGCAAATACGATCTTTCCGAAAACGTCAGAGGCCATGATTTCCTCATTGCAAATCTTTTCGGCCGTGTTTCAATGACGAAAATCCCAGTGCACTTCGCCTTTGATTTACGCCGAACGCCTAAGGCGAACTACTCTACACCGAACAGATATCTACCAAAGCTTGCCGTTGGGTGCCTCTATAATTCGCCTGAGGCTAGAAAGCGGGCAACGTCATCCTTGTTTGTTCTTTCTATTATTGTGTAGCGGAAGAGAAGTCAACCGGCCCAACACACCATTAAATTATAGAGGACCATCAGGAGCCATAATCGGGGACGGAGACCGTAAGCGCGCGCCATTTCTAGTATTGGCGTTGTCCCCATTATATGGGACAATAATTCTATTTATAACATAACTAAAGCAAAGCGCGCGCTGTGATTGGTTAATTTAGCGTCTACTATTTGCCCATGGGTGTACGCTCCTGACGTGTGTGTTAATGTTTACAAAGCAAATCCTTTGACAGACATTGTTTCCAAAGTAATGGCCGACGTCCTTCTCCCAGAAATGCGAAACTGAGTTGTGTGAAGATGAAACTTTATCGAGTTACTGGTGTGCAGTCGGTTGTCATGATTAAATTTTCGCGCGCTTGTTTTCTCTTGTCATGTAAGACTACACGAACATTTTTTTGTGATGTAGCTCAATAAAAGGACTTCTGTTGTTCCAATGTCTCAATGTTATGTTATAAAACAAATGGTAAACGCCATAGCGTGCACTATTGAGTTATGGATGCACTTGGGAGGTTTGCTAAGCACTCAAGAAGCTAGACTCTTACGTTTCTTTCGTGCTTAGCAACCTCCCGCGTGCATCCATAACTCAATAGTACACGCTCTGGCGTTTACCATTTGTTAATTTTAGAACAAATTGCGCCATCGCCTGCGGCACACACGCGTACATGCTGCGAAGATTTTTGCGGATGTCGCGCGCGGGAAATGGCGTCCGAAATTCCCGAAATTTTTTATGTTTTTGGCCCACAACTCAACGCGTTTACGTCTGTTGGAATTTTGCTTAAGTATTTTCGTCGTAAGCTGCTCCAGTTTGAGTGAAGTAAGACAGTGTCGAAGTTAGGTATGTTCCGCTTTAAGCTTATATATATCGCTGACCAAGTTGTGTTCCGACGGATGCTTCTTTTACATGAGCTGTACATTACTCCACTTTAACTTTCACAGATGTTCAAGATTAACATCTTTTCCATTACACAGCAAAAAACTAGCTGGAAATATTTAGATATAGCAGAGCTTCAGGACTTCATACTTTCCTAGCTCCTCCTGCCACACGCTTGCGAGGAATTTGCCAGTCTATCGCGACCGAAAAGTAAAACAAAATAATTGCTAGTTTGAGTTTCGCCTGAATTGTAAGCAACGCTTGATGTTCCATCAAGGCCCAAGAACTTTACGTCCGTAGATACTGCTCAGTTTTATTCGTGTAAAAACCCAGTAAATTATCTGTTGTCGATGAATGAGAGCGCCCGCCGATGCGTCTTTTGTACAGTCAGTAAACATGACAAATTGTACTTCCGCCGCACTGTCGTGTGAAAGCGTACATCGAACTCAAACAATAACTATAGTTTTTAAATATGTTTAAGATTGATAAATGTTTAAGAACATCTTAAAAGCTAAGCTGAAAATATGTGAATAAAGCAGAAATAATCAGCAAAGTTACGATGACGCTTTCTTTAATCAACTTCGAATAACGATTTCGATTTTGTTGATCGAGTTATCAAAACTCCCTGTCTATTTTCATTTTCGCAGTGTAAAACTTCACTATGCTTATGTTAAAGAAACACACATGATGTTAGTAGCCTTTTTTGCGTTCGTGAAATTTGTTGCAGCATCTCAGCACAAAAGAAAACGAAAGAAATCTTTGTCAAGATTTGCTAACAATTGAAAACACCGACACGGATTTGAAAGTGCACGAGCTGCACTATGCAAATGAGCTAATTGTACGCGTGAGACTTTCCTTTCAAAAACTTTTGCAAACTCACCAAACAAGCAGAAACAATAAGAAACCATCAAAACAGGTTTTGGTTATGATTAACCGTTGTCTGAGAAACTCACAAATTAACTCGATACCAGAGGAGAGAGTTTTCTTGCTACATTCTCAAGTCAGAACAAACGCAAAAACGTACGCGTAAGCTTACAACTAGCGCGAGCAGATCTTATTATTCATTCCCAGCGCGAGATTGAAGTCTTGTTTTCTGCCCTGAAAAACCCACCTTTTCAGCTAGCTCAGAGCATAAAACTACATATAAGCGCCCTGGTTCGTATTCCCTGCCTTATTCCCTGCCATCGCTATGAAAAATACGCAAGATAATCTCTCAACTCTCACCATTTGATCACGCAACGTGACAACATCAACGCGAGAGCCCCTGACATGTGCGTGGATCCGCGCGGATATATGACGTCAAGATGGCGCAATTTGTTCTAAAAATAGCAAAATTGTCCCATATCATAGGTGCGCGTGGATCCCAAGACTTACGGTCTCCGTCCCCGATTATGGCTCCTGGGACCATACAATAGCTAAGAGGTGAGTGACCTTTATTTATCTGGCTTACTGATCGTCATGAAGAATGTTTCGTCGATCGCTTGATCCAAAGCGAAATCAATAGTTCGGCACTTCGAATAGCATATCGTTACGTCACTTGCACGTACTCACACTGATAGGATGGTCTGCCTGTGGTAAAGCTGGTGAATTATGGAATCGATAAAGTTTACCTGATAGGTACGGGGTGTATGGGGACATATAATGTACCAGGTCACGTTGCGCATAGGGGTCTGGGTCCCAGGCCATATGTTTATTTTTGCCCCTCGCCCGCAGGGTTTTGGCCCAGAGGCCATTTGCCTGTGGGTGGTACGCTGTGATGCAGAGGCGTGTAGCACCGAGGAGGTTCATGACGGAATGCCAAAGATCAGACTCGAATTGCTGTCCCTGGTCAGAGCTGATCGTCGTTAGAACACAAAAGCGTGAGATCCAAGCCGTTAGGAGGGCTGAAGCGCAGGACTCAGCGGTGGCATCAACCATTGGAATTGCCTCGGGCCAGTGGGTGTATCGGTCAATGCAAGTAAACAGGTAAGTGTAGCATTTGGATGGAGGTAAGGGCCGAACAATGTCCACATGAATACTATCGAAACGACAGTCGGGTGGGGTGAAGGCCTTCAGTGGGGATTTAACGCCGTTGCATTTTTGACTGCTCACAGTCATGGCAGGTACGGGTCCAGCAGGCAATATCTCGCTTCATATTGGGCCAGACATACCGTTCGGATATCAAACGACGAGAGGCCTTGATGCCAGGATGAGACAAAGAGTGCAGTTTGTCAAAGATAGCTCGATGCATCGCTGAAGGCACCAGAGGACGGGGACCATCTTGAGAGATATCACAAAGAAGAGTCCGCCCGGAGCGCAAAAGATGTACTTGTGCGAGCTGCAATGAGGCGGGGGAGGTGGAAAGCTTAAGGAGCTCCTCATCTTGGTCTTGGGCAGAAGCAAGGGTGTCAAGGTCTATTGGGGATTGTTCCAAGGCAAGGATGTTGCGTGACAGTGCATCAGCAACACGATTAGCTCGGCCATCGATATGGCGGATGTCTGTCGTAAACTCATACACAAAAGCCAGATGCCGGGCCTGTCGTGGTGATTGTCGTTCGGCACTGGAGTGAAGTGCAAAGGTAATAATATAAGAGGCTTGTGGTCAGTGTTGATATGGAAAACACGGCCCTCAACAAAATCTGGAAATGTCGGACAGCGAGATAAGTTCACGATCAAAGGCACTGTATTCCAGTTCTGCAGGGCTCACCTTCTTCGAAAAGAAGGAGATAGGTTTCCATTGTCCATTAATGAACTGTTCAAGCACTGCTCCAACAGCGAGGTTTAATGCATCTGTCGTGATGCAGGTGGCAGCATGCGGCTGAGGATGGACCAACAGCACAGCCTCCGACAAAGCCATTTTGGCTGCTTCGAATGCTTGCTGACAGGAGGCAGTCCATATGAAACTGTCATGCCCTTTGGCTTAAAAAATGCTGCCCAGACCTTCCAGCGGTTCATTGACGATGTTTGTCGTAAGTGTCAATGATAGAATTATTCGCAGCTCGCAAGGTGACGTCACCTTTCTTAAAACGATCTGAACGTCTAGCCGGAAAGACGCTAAGTGCAGCTGCCGCGTCAATTAAAAAATTCAGTATTCTTCTCATAAAGTCGAAGGAGGGGAGAGGTACCAGTCGCGTCGACTGGCGGTCGAGTTTCTCTGTAGCTGTTGAAACTTGCAGTGCTCACGGCATTTTAAAGCTTTCGCGCCAAATCGCTCATGTTACCAACAAATATCAAGTTGGGAGCGAGACAGTGGTTGTTCACGCACTGTTGAAGGCGACTGCAATATTTTCCAGATCTGGAGTTGATAAACTGGTGCTTGAGGACCTTAGACTTCCGCCATGTTGTCCGCCATGACGGCGAGCTCACTGAGGTTGGCATCTCTGTGCACCGCAAAGGCCGTGCGAACGGCGAGTGGAAGTTTCTGCAGGAAAAGCTCACGGAAAATCTCATCATTGCCAGCATCTGTGATTGTACCTCCGCGAAGCTTCAACATATGCCGTAAAAGTGGTGATGGCTTTCGATCACCAAGGTCTTTCACGTGTAGAAGCTGCTGTAAGCGTTGTCGTTTTGAAGGGCAGACACGGTTTTGTAATTCGGTTTTCAGTGCTGTGTAAAGAGCGTCTGGCGGTCGCAGAATAATGTCGCGTACTTCTGAGACATATTGGGCTGGGAGAACGCCAACCACATGACCAAACTTCGTCTTCTCCTGGGTGATATGTTGAGCTGCAAACTTAGCTTCAGCTTGTGCGAACCAAGGTTCGGGGTCAGACGCCCAGAAATCCGGTAATTTCAGCGAAACAGCACTAGCGACCGCGGTTGGTTGTGCCGGAATGGCAGCTTCGTCGGGCATGGTCGCTTCGGGGTCACCAATTTAGCGTTCTGAGTAGACGAACACTAATAAGAGTTAATCTTCTTTTATTCTGCTAACAACAGAACACTCGAACCACAACAGCTTGCTCAAAGGGCACGTGTTTACAATTGGGGGGAATTGCTAAACCCCCCTCTAAGAACTAAATGTCATGTGATAACGCAAGGATGTTATAGAAATGTCACGCAAGGAATGTTGAGGGTCACCACAAGCTAAATACCCTTCCGATCGCCAGTTTTACCTTTGGCATCTCGTTTATTCGGATCGCTTATTTGTATTGAGTAAATTCTACGTGCGGTAGGGCTCATGTGACGGTGGGTGACTTTGCAGGGATCCAAATGTAAATGTAAATGTTTTGCAGCGTTTTCGTCGAGGTCAAAAAGCTTGACTCCAATTTGCATGTATGGTGACCGTAACGCGATACTTCTGTTTTTGTCACGGAAAAAAAAAAAAAAAAAAAAAAAAAAACTCGACTTCCGTTCTGCTTTCGAGATACATTTGTTCATATATCAAGACAAATGGTTTGTTTCAGCATCAAATTGGAACAGCGAAGTAGAATTGACTTGAGTTTTTGTTTCGCTATAATTTTTTATCTTTTTTTTCCCTATAAAGGTCTACTGAGTGAAATTTTTGTAAAAGAAATATTAGTTTCCATAAAAGCAACCTATTTTTTTTCCTAGAAAGTACTTTTGCGTCTTTTCTAATTAAACAATAGTGTTTCTGTCGAGGAACTACCCTGTAACGGGAGTTTGACACGCCATGTGCAGTTCCTACAAACAAGTTTTTTCAGATATGCAGGCAGGGTGGCGGAGTGGCGTATGGCAGGAGGCAGCTTGGCGTTGTGGTCAGAGCGTCGGACTCGAAATCCAGCGGTCCCGGGTTCCAGTCACGCTCTGACCACTACCTAGATTAATTCCACGGTAGCCTCGAGCTCAAGTCGTCGGCAACGCTTGTAAATAGCCAACTGGTTTGCCTCCGGCCGGTTTGGATTCTTAACAATGTTATGTTCAATTTGAATCATTTGCTTCAGTTGTTTGCTGAGCCCCATTAGCCTTTGTGCTACAAACACTGCAGAGGGTAAATAAATAATTATAATAAGTAACTGTTATAAATAATAATCGACATCGGTAACTTTCAGACTCTTTGCTTTTTTCATGTAATTCAACGAGTTGAGAGGTTAAATCATCAAAGTTAATTTTTTTTAATATTTGGACCTGGTCGATCGAGTTCGGTTCGGTTTTATTTTTAAAAATCAGATCCCATCCGCGTCATATTATAAAACACGATCATTCTATAACGTCCTCTTCCACACAGTGCCCAACAGGGAAAGTGCATAATGGGATAAACCACATGAAAATGCCATTTTTTTCAACTTGTGGCGCATTATTGTTGCATTACAAGTCGAAAAGCGTTATTGCGCATATTATTATCTGTATTGCAAGTTGGAGCAAAATATCGTGCAACGTAGAAAAGAGTTCAACTCCGTGCATGACACCTGTTGCCGTAACTCGTAATACAGTTGAAAATACGCGCAATAACGCTTTTCAACTTGCAATGCAACAATAATTGGCAACAAATTGAAAAAAAAAAAAAAAAAAGCCCCATCACTTGGCTTTAAAGAATTTTCTTTGCAAATGTGTATTAAAGCTCCAAGAGTAAATAAATCATTGTTGCTGTTGTTGTCCAAGATCCTTCAGTTCATAGTTATTGTTTTTCATGTGGGTATTCTTTTCATCTTTGCTGTTTCGAGAATAGACCATTATTGGACTGGAACTAGCTTGCAACTGAGGCTGATACGAGGGCGCTTTACAAATGCAAAAGATTTTAATCTCTTTTTCATGATATTCCCCGCGCATGATCTTCTTTTGCAAGCTAGTTCCAGTCCAATAACAAGAATGCAAATATGGCGTATTTGCTCATAACAATGTTGTTGTTAAAACCAAGCTTTCTGAGATGGGTGACAAAAGATCTGTATGAAAATAAAGAAATCGGATGCACGTTAATTTTTTCAGACATCGCCCTCAACTTGACTAAACTAAGAGTGTATTATGACGGAAAAACAGGTCATTGTCATGTTGAAGGGATTTTCCCGAAATTCATAATGACCTTATAAGGAATGGTTATTGAATTCACTTTAAACCATTTTATATTTATATTTAGTAGACACGTAGAGCGTTAGCATGGTTTGGAAATGCATGAATCTTATTGTTTCTCCGGTTGTTGTTTATATCACAAGTAGCACTCGAGTTCTCGCGTAGCCTTTGAAAGGAAAAGTTATTCTTGATCACTTATGGCTGCGAAAACCCACCCTGAAATTGTAGGTTTAAGATAGTAATCTGTTAGCGTCTCTGCTTAGTAGGACTATTCGCCTTTGTTTTGTGTTAGCGATCAGCTCGGCTGCGCCTCAGTGTCTTTTAGCTCATAGAAAACTGGCTCTCTGGTCTGTTTAACAATTACATTATGAGCTAGGGATTTGCTAGGCCGCTCTGTGGGTTAGGCCAAAACAGGAAGACGGGTTGCTTTTGGTTTCTACATAGACTTTGATAGTGAATTTGAGAGTAATTTGCCCTTCGTCATCTACTACTTTGCCGATAGCAAAACTATTAGCCACCAACTATTAGCCGATAGTCAATTGACCGTCTTAACTCGCTTGCCCCGCCTCGTGAAATAATCGCTCACACACACTTGACCTGTTAGTCTAATTACCAAACTATTTCCTTGTTACGTATTACATTTGGCGGCACCAACATGTCAAATCAAGCTGTCATGATACCTCCAAATATTAGTGACAAATTAAAAGTTGAACACCCAACAGATATTAAAACAAAAAAATGTCTCATGCGTTATTTCTCTTATCCTCGCAGATTTTAGTTAAATCTCCAGCAGTGAGTCATAACATGCCAAATTTCGTTTGCCTTGGTGCGTGCCTGAGTAATTTATCGGCTGTCAACACAGTTTTCATCGCGACCAATTTCCTAAAATAAAATAGCATGATCATTTTAGGTTTCACTTTCTGGATTCTGTCGAGACTTCCTCGGCTTTACGCTGAAAGTCTAATTTTAAAGATAGAGAAACAAAATTCTTTTTTTGCGAATATCATATCAGAATACTTTTCTTGTTTTGCAGAGAGCCAAATAATAAGGTAACTCCGCTGTTGATTCAGTGATCTAATTTACCTGTCAACTGCCCGATATCAAAGAAAGTTTTCATTGATAATTCTAAACACACTGAGTCATACCAAGAGTAATCCCCTATTCAAACCTTGTTCCCAAGGTAATCCCTCAGAGGTTATTTTAATATGTTGTATCCAGTTCTCAGGCGGTTAAATTTACCACGCGTGTTGCGTAAATGTATCTTGGAGTATGACAATGCGTGTAAGGTTGGAAGTTCTGAAGCTGAAAGTGAACTAAAAAAAACTTGAGAGAGATTATTATTCCACGATCATGTGCCATCGTGTATCTCATTAGAAAATGAAAGTTGTCTCTAAGTTGTTTGAATTTTATTAAAGTTACAGACCCTCAAAATGATTACGATGTCGTCTTTGAACTCGAGTTCCCGTCAAGGCATTGATTAAATATCGCTCCATTACTTTTCATTTCAAGTATGCTTTAGTCCTAATACCGATCGAAAATGTCCGAGGCGTTCAATTCTGATGTTCCTTCCATTAAAACAGGGGCACGGAGTCCACTCTAACGAAGTCCTTATGTAGAACGATTTTGAAATGAACGCATGGAAATAAGAAGCTAGCAGATTGAAGAAATTTGGTGGATGTAACGTACACAAATAAACAGGGTCTGAATGGAGTTTAACTAACAGCTAACAAACGAGGCATTTTTTGACTCGCTGCTGGAAAGTGATGTCTCCAAAAACTTCTTACAGCTGAGAAATGGGCTGAAAATTCAACTGATAACTTAACTCAACTGATAAATGAGATTTCAGCAGCTCTAGCTCTCATCCAGACGACACTCAAGAACCGCTCCTGAGTTTAGGCTGGTCGAGTGAACGCGAATGCGCTAAACATGGCACTTGATGCAATAAAATTGCAAAGCTGAACTTTAATCTTGAAGCTGCTACTAAAAGCGACATATTACCTAATGTAGGTACTGAAGGAAACAAACGAAAAATCATTTAGAGGAAGTAACTTGGTCCCTAACGCTGTGAACAATTTCAAACCGCTTATTTCACTGTTATACACCGGGCATTGAAAGTTCTACTGCTTTCCTAATTAAACAAGGGGACCGTAAGCCACTTAACTTTGAAATGAATCATGAAACAGTGGCAATTTCAAGGCCAGCACTGAGTTCTTGATATGCAGAAAAAGAGGAGAACATTATTATAAATTGTAAAAGCTTTGTACGAATGGACACTCAAATTGCTCTCCCTACGTATACGGCCAGCTTTTATTAACTAAAGTAACCATGGCCCGGCGTTCTGACGGAGCTAACCGAAATCAATTTAATTACAGTTTGTATAGCTCACATGAAGTCTTCACTTGCCATGAAGATTGGTTTTACTTTTTAGACCCATAAATCGCAAGTGACTTTGTCACAAATGAAAAACAATTGCGGAGTAGTGTTTAATTCAAACATGCATGCGCTAAGTCTGTTTACCAAGAGCCAGAAACCACTGATTACGAATATATTTACGGTGCATTTTTCTTCGTCTTTGCCGCTTACGGTTTCAAGTAGTACATGGTTATCTTTACCTGTAAGTGGTATAAGTTTAGCAAATTTATCATGCTCTGTGATTTTCATTCTTGTGCGGTAGCCTTGGTCTATGAATTTCAGTTTTGTACCTGTGTCATCCATTTTAAAGGTGCTCAGTCACGGAATTTTGAGTTATTTTGGCCACATACAAAATTACCTTTAAATGGTAGGAAACCTGAAAATAACAGTTTAATAAGATAGAAAAATACCAATGAGATAATGATAAACCATAAAGGAACAAGGATGGCTAAGGATGGAGAAGGTGAACACGGATCACAAACGACGAATTTGTAAAATCGAGCCTAAACTTTTCAATATGCGCAAACCGCGTGACGGAGCTCCTTTAAATTTCAGTTTTGTACGTCTTATAAACGCACGGTGGTAAAGAATAAAACAGTCATGTACTCATTATAGAAATCCATGTCTTTATAAACCAGTGATGATTTTCCTGTCAGCCCATAAACACAATTTCCTGTGGTAAAGAGAGGCTGTCGTTCTCATATTCTTCCCACTGCGAGAAAGGAAAGTGGTGAGTACAACCTTGCGTGGTAGCTGATCAATGATTTTGATTAACCCTTACTAATAAAGTAAGAGGAACCGATCTACGCTTTTAACCTTGCAGCAGGGAACTTTATCTCAATAGCAAGAAAAGAAAATACTGTACTCGCTACTCATGTTTCAGTGCGAACAGTTTCTGACACAATACAGTTCAACTCCATTTCAATATCTGTAAAAAAGTTTTTTTATAACTTTAAGATATCAGTCTATATCCATCGGGTCTAGGCGACACTTCAGAAAAAAGGCATATAGATGCTTGAAGCCCGCTTTTTCAAACTCTCAGGGGAAACGAAAATTAGCTCGAAATAGTGGGATATCGACATAGCCGATAAAAATGACTGATAGGCAGATCCGAGGGAAATAGTTTTGAGTTCGAAATAACGATGAATTCAAGATAACCGAGTTTGTAGTGGCGGGTTCTAATTCTGTAACAGTAATAATTTGTTGTCTTCGGTTTAATCATCATTACGTTGAAAATCATGTACTGTGCCGAGAAGGGTTCCAGTCGAAAACAAAAGTTCGTGCTACAGCTAAAACAGCAGCATACATGGGCCATACGTTAGTTTTCCATCGAGCAATTCGAACGCCACCAAATTAGATCACACATGCGAAGTAAGTGCGTGAACGCACTGCTCTAATCTTTGATTACTACTAGTATATATTTTTTTCTTTCTTTCGCCAAAGGTTCAAAATTACACGCAAAGTACAAGCGGCTAAAGTTTAAAACTCTAAGATTTAAAGTCAATGCCCAAGACTATTGCGGCGGACAACCGTGCAAAGTTTTCGAATCGGTCACTGTAAAACGTAGACTGCAGACTGCAGACTGCACACCGGGGGTAAAATGTAGACTGAGGGTAAAATGCAGACTGCAGACTGCAGACCAGGGGTAAAATGCAGACTGAGGGTAAAATAAAATATTAATAATAAAAAAACGAGTCATAAGGATAAAAAAAAAGTGTTCGTACCCGTAAAATGTCACGTCAGGACTCACGAAACACACAAAGGCCTCACTCAGTAAAGTCACGTGGTCCTCAAGTCACGAAATGTTATAATTTCTCGTGTTTGGATAGCCGACTGTCACCTTTCAGCACAAACCTCTTGATATATTAGAGTCGAGTACAAAGATTGAGTGTCTTTCACAAACTTTAGCTTGTTTAGCTAGCCCTGTTGCTGTGCTGTCGTGTTTTGCTTGCCTTGTGTTCCGAACAATGCCAAGTCCATTTGAAGCAACTAAGACACGCGGTAGTTTGAACGTTATTAAGACTTTGTCGATGAGTACAGGATGAAGGAAATGCGCTGCAAGAGTTGGTCGGTCTCAGACCTAATCGCGTAAACAAAATTCAAAACAAGGGTAAGATGCACAGAATTACAATTAATTCGGGCCCTTGTGGGAAACCTGGTTCAAAATGGGGAGTTCAAGAACTCGAGGTTGATAATATAATGTTTATTTAAGGCTAGGAAACGCCTTTTACGGGTACGCGTACGAACACTCCCAAGTCTTCATTTGATCCGGATTTGATCCTCGTGTTTTTTTATTATTAATATTTTATTTTACCCCCAGCCTGCGTTTCACCCCTGCTCTGCAGTCTGCAGTCTGCGTTTTGCACTGCCCGGTTTTCTAATCCTGAAATTTGATACTATACATATCATCTTTGTCAGGTCGTGGAACGAAATCTATCACCTGACGTTCGCAGTGATCGAATAACTTAATTCTGTCTTCAAAGGAGACATCAACTAATGATAATAACGAGAAAAGTGAAGAGAGAAGTCTTTTCGGCTGATTCCAGGGTTATGGTGATTTTGGGAAATCATTTCACATTTCAGGACGAAAGGTCACGTACTGCTTTTCTGTGTCAACTACAACTAAGTTATCACTTCAATATTGATTGACTCAAAAGAATTTTGCCAATTCAAAACATGATTTACTAGAACTAAAACAATTAAATTAATTTTTTGGAAACCTTGCGGGATGCACCTTTTTTGTAAGGTTTCATAACTCATACTGGCTTCGTATTCTATGTGTAGCGTTACTGATACCTTGGAGTCACTGGAATTCCTTAGCACTTCTTAATCGACATATCATAGTTTGGATCGGCTAAGTTCTTTTTATTTCCTTGAATTTTAAAATTAATTCCTAATTAATTAAGAACACTCGGATCGCCGATCAATTAGTGTTTTGAAGACCTTGAGCGACTGCCGGTTATTTAGCCACAGCAATTTTATTTAACTTTTGTTTCTTAGCTTGTTGGTTTATTAAATAAAATCGCAGAAAACGCCAAGCTTGCTTTTTGAATAATTTTTGTAGTTACTATTTATCCATCAATGCTATAAAATCGATTATAATCGTTTCTACGCATTTTAAAAAGATTTTGTAAGTTTATACCCTTTGAAATTTTTTTCCCGTTACTCGGTTTCTCGTTACTTCGTCACCCCTGTTTAGTAACATCCGTCCGTTTCTACGTTTTCCGGCAATCAATCACTGTTAACCAAAAATGCCTAGTTTATAAATTTCAATGTAACCTGTGTGATGCAGGGTATGTTGGTTACACTCGCGACCACCTCCACGGTCACGTTGATGGACACAAACAAAAATCTTCGTCGATTGGTATACATTACTTGCAATTAGGCGAACATTATTCGAAAGGACCTACTTGTCTTTCAGAACAGTTTCACGTGCTTGCTAAATGCTCGAACAAATTTGATTGCCTAATTAATAATTTTTAGAGACTGCAAACTATCAAAATCAAATCTTCGCACGAATTTATTCACTTTACTTTGAGAATGGTGTCACGATGACAACGAAACGTCGGCTCTTGACCTTAATATGCGCTTGTTTATGTTTTCCTAAAATAGTTTCTGACTGCAAACCTTTTAGATTGTCTTTATCCATTTCTAAACAAAGTCAACATTTCCCATAGCTACAATTATTTAGATGCGTCAAGAAGGGATCGTTTAGTTTTAATTTATTGAAAGCTGCGGAATTGTTATATAAGACATTTTCTCAAGGTTATCGAAGCCAACAGCGAAAACTTCAAATTTGTTTCCACTTTAACTCTCTTTTATCCTGACAGAAGCGTTTGACATGGACAACACAGCAGAAATTATACAAGCCATCTTTGTCGGCCTCATAGTCGCTGACTTTCTTCTCAACACCAATCGAGTTCTTAAGAGCATCGAAATATGCAGGGAATGCTTGGTCATCTGGAAAGACAAAGCGGGCATCAAAGACGATAAATTAGCCAAATTATTGTTCAAGGGGATTTACTCGAAAATGTTGAACGCTTATAGTTTCATTAATGACACCACAAATGCCATAGAATACGCAGAAAAATGTCTCCAGATATGCCGTGAAAGTGGAGAAAGACCTGATAAATTCGAATGTAAGATCAGCTTTAAACTAGCGAAAATGTATCTCCGTCAATGTAAATACGTACAAGCGAGAGACGTCTTTGAAAAAACGCTTCTAGTCAGTACAGAAATCGGTGAGAGAATATGGGAAGCCTCCTGTTACGAAAACCTCGGAGCTGTGTATCAATTAGTTGGTGAATACAACAAAGCTAAGGAACATCTTGAGAAATCACTGGCGATCAACAAAGAAATTGGTGACAGAAATGGAGAAGCCTCCTGTTACGGAAGCCTCGGAGCTGTGTATCAATTAGTTGGTGAATACAACAAGGCTAAAGAATATCTCGAGAAATCACTTGCGATCAACAAAGATATTGGTGACAGAAATGCAGAAGCCCGCTGTTACGGAAACCTCGGAGCTGTCTATCAATTAGTTGGTGAATACAGTAAGGCTAAAGGACATCTAGAGAAATCACTTGCGATGCAAAAAGAAATTGGTGACAGAAATGGAGAAGCTTCCTCCTATGCACACCTTGGAGCGGTGTATCATTCAGTTGGCGAATATGACAAGGCTGGAGACCACGTCCAGAAATCACTCGCAATTAACAAAGAAATTGGCAACAGAAATGTAGAAGCCTCCTGTTACGGAAACCTTGGAACTTTGTATCACTCGGTTGGCGAATACGAGAAGGCCAGAGAACATATTGAAAAATCACTTGCAATCCAAAAAGAAATTGGTGACCGAAGAGAAGCCGCTTCATGTTATGGAAAACTTGGAACTGTGTATCAATCAGTAGGCGAATATGACAAGGCTAGAGAACTTCTTGAGAAATCACTTGCAATCCGAAAAGAAATTAGAGACAGAAATGGAGAAGCTGCCTGCTACCAAAGCCTTGGAGACGTGTATCGATCACTCGCCAAATATGACAAGGCTAGAGAACACCTAGAGAATTCACTTGCGATCCAAAAAGAAATTGGTGACAGAAGAGGAGAAGCCACTTGTTACGCAATCCTTGGAGATGTGTATAAATCAGTTGACGAATATGCCAAGGCTAGACAAAACCTCGAGAAGTCACTTGCTATTGATAAGAAAATTGGTGACAGAGCTGGAGAAGCCTCTTGTTACGGAAACCTTGGAATGGTGTATAACTCAATAAGCGAATATCACAAGGCTAAAACACATTTAAGGAAGTCATTTGCAATCTTCAAAGAAATTGGTGACAGAGTAGGGGAAGCTTTCTGCAACGCAAACCTTGGTGTTTTTTATCACTCAGTCCATGAATATAGCAAGGCTAGAGAACATCTCGAGAAATCGCTTGCTTTCAACAAAGAAATTGGTGACAAACCTGAAGAAGCCTCCTGCTACAGAAACCTTGGAGCTGTGTATCGATCGGTCGGCGAATACAGCAAGGCTAGAGAACATCTTGAGAAATCACTTGGAATCGCAAAAAAAATTGGTAGTAAAAGAGGAGAAGCCTTCTGTTATGGAGACCTTGGAGCTGTCTATCAATCAGTTGGTGATTACGACAAGGCTAGTGAACATCTCAAGAAGTCGCTTGCGATCCGGAAAGAGATTGGTGACCGAAATGGAGAAGCCTGCTGTTACGGAAGCCTTGGAGTTATGTATCAAACTGTTGGCGAATATGAAAAGGCTAGAGAACATATTCAAAAATCGCTTGTTATCAAGATAGAAATTGGTAACAGAAACGGAGAAGCCACCTGTTACGAAAACCTTGCAGCTGTGTATGAATCAGTTGGCGAGTATAAGAAGGCGAAAGAACATCTCGAGAAATCACTCGCAATGGTGAAAGAAATTGGTGACAGAAAAGGAGAAGCCTCCTGCTACCAAAATCTTGGAGCTGTGTGTCATTCAGTCGGCGAATATAGCATGGCCAGAGAACATCTGGAGAAATCGCTTGCGATCAGTAAAGAAATTGGTAACAGAAAAGAAGAAGCCTCCTGTTACGTCAAGTTTGCTGCGGTGTATCAATCAGTTGGCGAATATTACAAGGCTATAAAACATCTTGAGACTTCACTTGCTATCAACAAAGAAATTGGGGACAGAAAAGGAGAATGCGAGTGCTATGGAAACCTTGGAACTGTGTTTGAATCAGTTGGCAAATATGACGAGGCTAGAGAACATCTTGAGAAATCACTTGCGATCTTCAAAGAGATCGGTGACAGGAGAGGGGAAGCCTCCTGTTACGGAATGCTTGGAGCAGTATATCAGTCAGTTGGTGAATATGACAAAGCTGAAATTTTTTTCAAGAAACTATTGGCGATTACGAGAAAAATTTGCGACAGACCTGGAGAAGCTTTTTCTTGCCAACGACTTGGAGCTTTCTATTTTTCTGTTGGTAAATATGATGAGGCTAATCAATATAATCAAGAAGGATTTGTCATCACAAGAGAAATTGGAGCCAGACGAGAGGAAGCCTTTCTCCACGGAGTCCAAGGAGCTGTCTTTTCATCAATTGGTGACTTTATCAAGGGTGAAGAACATCTCAAGGCAGCACTTGCAATCAGTAAAGAAATTGGAGACCGAGGTGGAGAAGCACAACTTTGTTTAGACTTAGGAAATGTGCTATTGAACCATGGTGAGTGTGCTCGGGCTGAAGAATATATTAAGAATGCGCTTGCAATAAGCGAGGATATTGGACATGTTAAGACCCAGTTTCGATCGCTGCAGTCTCTGGCATACGAACGAATGCAAGCAAGAAAGATCCAGGAGTCTATTACGTACTTTCTTGCCGGTATTGAAAAATGCGAGGAAATGCGCGGCTCCCTACGAGACAACGATGAATTCAAATTATCGTTTTCAGATCACTATATCTGTTCCTACCAGGATCTCTGCTCATTGCTTTGTGAAACCGGAAATTCCAGTGCAGCTCTGTATGTTTCAGAGCTGAGGAAGGCCAGGGCTTTAGCAGATTTGATGTCAGCTCAGTACTCTCTCAAGAATCAAGTCACCGCTAATCCAAAAACATGGGCTGATATTGAAAGCGTCATGGACAAAGAACCTAATTCTTCTTGTCTATATATCTGTTATTCTCTGGACAGCATATACTTATGGGTTCTTAAAGCAAGTGGAATCAAGCATTTCCGAAAGATCAAAGGAAATGAAATTATTGCTCAAGAAGGATTTTGCGGCACTTTGGCTGACTTATTTGCAAGCGAAAGTTTTAGAAGTCTTGGCATTGTACCGGAAGTACTATGCGAAGACCGATCTTTAAATGTCATATAAGAGAAATGCAATTCATGCGAGGATGAAAACCATGAAGCTTTACGAATTGGAAATGAAAGTGAAGATAACAAAGGACCCAAAATGAATCTTCCTCTGTGTTACAAACTAATCTTCGATCCTGTGGCCGACTTGCTTGAGGGTCCTGAAATCATCATTGTTCCTGATCGTTCTTTATACAACATTCCATTTGTCGCGTTACCTAATGAAAGTGGAGAGGTCTTATTAGAGACTTTCAAGATCCGTGTCGCTCCTTCTTTAACAACTCTCAGGCTCATCCATGACAGTCCAGCAGAATATCACAGTCAGACCGGTGTACTGATAGTCGGAAATCCTGAAGTTGGCAAGGTTCTTTTCAAAGGATGTCTCACGGTCATTTCGCGTTTGCCTTATGCAGAAGAGGAAGCGAAGATGGTAGGAAAAAAACTGGGTGTAGAACCTTTACTAGGAAAGCAGGCCACTAAGCAGGCAGTACTTCAAGCCATGAATTCAGTGGGTCTGATACACTTTGCTGCTCACGATGATGCAGAGAGAGGCGAAATTGCTCTTGCACCGTCTTTTCCCAAGAAGAAACCTCGTGAAGAAGACTACTTATTGACAATGTCCGACATTTCTAAAGTTCATCTTCGAGCTAAACTGGTAGTCCTAAGCTGCTGCCACAGTGCACGAGGTCGGATTAAAGCCGAGGGAGCAGTCGGAATTGCTCGAGCATTCTTAGGCTCTGGTGCACGCTCAGTGTTGGTGTCACTGTGGGCCATAGAAGACAGCACAACAGAGCAGTTAATGAGTCATTTCTACGATCACCTTGTTCGCGGGGAAAGCGCTAGTGACTGTCTTCACCGGGCCATGAAATGGATGAGATGTAACGGCTACTGTGACGTGAAGCAGTGGGCGCCTTTTGTACTGATTGGCGATAACGTGACATTTGATTTTGGAAAGTAAGGTATGGATTCCTTGAAAGATTGGCTTCCTTTTTTTCAACTAAAGGTCCTTAGGAATTGTTCAATATTTTGACGAGAAGTTTTTGATCAAGCTGAATGATTTCAAAAAGATAAGATTGTTTGATTATTTTCCAAATATGTATAAATGTGATTTCAATGAGGGGTATACGCATACAGGATTTAAGGCTTACTTTTTCTCGAGTACTGTAGCCATCTACTAATTGGAATCAGTAGTGCCCTTGACAAAGAATTCGAAAATGCCAATTAACCTTTATGGATTACGAACTTTGTTGAGCATTGAAGGAAAGACCATTACTGGAAGACTATCTTAAAAAATTCCCCTATCTGCACTTTAGGATACAGATGATTAGAACCAATCTTAATTTTTCTTAGAAATACAACAACCTGGCTCGTCTTGAGCATCGAGTGACACTATCCATGTACAATCTGAGAGATAGCGGCCATAATATCGTACAGAATTCTTATAATAATGACACGTTCTGCCTAATTCTTCTTCTACGTCACCTCCTATATAGTCATTTTATTACCCTCGGACTTACAAGATATTGATGTGTTAATTGTATGTCCATGATTTTTGATGGGCATACAATAAATTATGGACATACAATAGGTGTAGCCAGAAGTCAACTTTTTGACATAATTCTTTTTTTTTTTAAGTTTTCTTCATCGAATTGGAGAAATGAACTAATTTGTACATTTCAGAAGCATTCTGGCTCGATTTTGTATTAATTGAAGTTACTTTTTGATTTTTTTTAAAAAAATAGCGAGATCCAAGAGTCAAATGAGGTCATTTAACATCATATGAAGTCATAAACAGCCAGAATGGTATCATCTGGTGGAGCAAGCTTATGGCCATCTAATCAATGTAAATTTAGTTCGCTGTGCGTCAACAGAAAGAAAACAAACGGGAGGGTTTCCATCTATCTCCCTTGTGCCACGGTGGGGGTATGAGTTAGCGTGTACGTCCGAGGGTTAAGCACACTCTTAACCCCTTACATTTTATTAGCATATTATGATTATTGCCACTGTAAGACATTTTTAATTTAGCTAGTATTCCCTATGTTATTGACACTAAATAAATTGATTACTTCCTTTATTATTATTAAATTACGTAACCTAAAAGTAAATGCTTTTGCTTATCTACACCTGTGGTGTAGATTTATCTGCCGGCGGGATAGTTAGTGATGGTAATTGGACCGAGTGGAGCACAATTCAGGGAGAAATCGCGCGAGTAATTTTAAAATCGGACGAGCGGAATTAAAAATGTCTTTTGAGAATTTCTTTTGAGCAAAAACGTCTGTAGCGCCTTTCATAAGTTTTGAAAGCTGTAGGATATATTGCGAAGGAAGCCATTAAAGCGCGCGTAATTGACGTGCGAATCACGTGGGTATCCAATTACAGGTATCCAATTACAAAAAGTTCAAATTCGTCGCGCGGAGAACCATTCACGATCAAGAATTTTGTTATAGATACGATTAAATATGTAATAACACTAAGGTCGATTTTTTATAAAACGATTAACTAAATTTCGGAGAATCTAATCTATACATAATTGTTTGATACTGACTAAGTTGACAAAGCACAAGCCTGCTTACTTTTTGCATACTTTATGCATACACGTGCTTATTTTGATCGAGCTTAGTTAACTCCTAGGTGAAACGTGAATAAACAAAGTGTTGTTGTTGATATTGTTTATACATTTTTTCGTCTTTCAGCTGTTTTTCGTGGACAGACTGATCATCAGAGACAAGAGAAAAGGGTAAAAAAAGCAAAACTTCAAGCAACAGAGCCAGTGCTGTGTTGTAAAAAGCAACATAACACGACAATAATATACACAAGGAACTCAGTTTCGATAATGATGTAGCCACTATCTGCAAGAAGGTGAACAATCAGACAGAGTTCAATGTTATGTTAAGACTGCATAAACTTCCCTAAACTTATTTCCGGTAAAACTATATTGAAACTCTACAAGACCGTCATCTTACCATAATTTTACGATATGATAGCAACCCCTAAAGAGTAGCTTTCTTGTATATTTTATTGGCTGAAATATCACCAAAATTCGCTTCTGCATGAAAACGAGGCTTGTTTTCAAAAGTCATATTAAAAATATTAAGCTGGATCAAAAATAGTCTTCACACATATAAATACAACAAGAAAGAACACAAATCATTTTTTAAGAACCAAATTTCAATTTACCTCTTTAAAAGCGATGATACAGTAAGTTATGGATTACTTCAAATGTTGCAATGCATTATGGGGAAATTCAAGATGGCGACCTTCATGGCAGGTAAGTACGTTTGACTTGTTCACTGATTTCGATAATCTTTAAGTAGAGATCTGATTAGAAATCAACAATATATACAAAATATTAGCTGTATAACTAAACAATAAGCATTTTTATGACGATATAGTGATATTTTGAACGTCAAATTATATAAAACTTACAGTCCTTCGAGATCTACATGGGCTTAACAGCCCAGCACTGTGTTGCCTTAATCATTAATTTTCATCGTTTGTAAGTCGGTATGTGTTTAAAACTCAATAAAAGTTATAACAAGTAGCTACACAACTAAACAATCAGCATTTTGATGGTTGTCTTGTGATAATTTGAACCACAAATTACATAAAATATTGCTGTCGCTCAGTCTTTGTATATATCACCACACTTTGATGCACCGTGTTAATGAATTCTGAATCCAACTGCCTTTCAAACATTTTAAAACGTGTAACAATTTTTGCTAGAAAAAAATAACAATATTAAATTGACTGTCCTTACTTTACCTCTTTTTGAACATTTAAGGAGCAAAACGAAAAACTCTAGAAATTAGCAATGCAGAAGATAACAAGCGACAACGAAAACGAAACGAGTGCTTAATTCACTGTAGTGACGAAAACGGAGAGTTGTCTTCTTTAAAAGACATTGAGTCATGGAAATCGCTACTGAATGCTGCGGTTATTCGTAACCACGAAGAGGTTCTCGATATCGCGAAAACGTATCTTTACGATGAAAAGGGATTTACAAAAGTTGTCTCACTCTGGTTTCAAAGTTGAAGAACAAGGTGGCACAAGTAGCCGCAGATCTTCAGTCCGACAAACCGTGACCACGCAAAGTAGAGTCTATGAGCGAATTTGTGTATTTTGCGAGAAGACCAAATACCTCAGGGGAACCAAAACTAGAGAGGCACTGGTCCAATGTATCGACCTGCGTGCTGATAACACGATCAGGAGAGCAGCTGTGGGTAGAAACGATCCACGAATACTGGCTATTGTCACTAGGGAACTTGTCACGGCAGAAGCGTGCTATCACAAGTCTTGTTATCGTGACTACACCCGAAACATTCAAGAGGCTGTTAGCAGTGATACAAAAGAGGAAGATAAGTGTTTTCAATATACTAATGCAGAATCACAAGCCTATAAAATGCTGTTTACCTACATCAAAACCCGATGGTTGTTAGAATGGCTGAGCTGTATACCTTATTTACATCCTTTTTTAAATCTCAAGGAGACATGGAAATCAAAGAATCTACGAGAACCCATTTCAGAAGGAAACTTGAAGGGGAGTTTAGAGGCACACTGGATTTTGAAGATCTTTCTGGCAACAAGCGAATTTTTGTTATTCCGCATAGTCTTTCCCGACTGGATTTAGCCCAACTTGTTATGGAGAAGTCTGAAACTACTTGTCCTTTAAATAGTAACAAGGAAATATCGAAGACCGCCCTCCATCTCAGAAAAGCTATCCAGGATCAAGAAATAAAGGCATCATGGCCACCCCAACCTTGCGAACTATCTGAAAATGCCGTGACCATTCCAGATGACCTCAAAGAGTTTTTGTTCACTATGTTAACTGGAAGCACTGGATTTCCGGGTTTGCAATCTTTTTCTCAAAAAGTTCAACGCCTCATAACCTCGTTTGGACAGGACTTGGTATTTGGTGTGAGTGGTGGACGACAGAAGCCTCCTGAAGCACGTCCTGCTTCCTTACGCTGTAAAATCTCTTACTAACAACGTTGAACTAATTCAAATTTTAAATCACTGTGGCCACGGAATTGCCTACTCCCAACTTGGCAGCAAGTTGGCAGCAACTTCATGCAACGAAGTTCCCCTCCCCCACAACATCCGTCCATTCATCAGTACCACTCTAGCCTGGGATAATATTGATCGTCTCGAGGAGACCTTGTCTGGTGAAGGCACGTCCCACCGAATCAATGGAATTGCAGTTCAAGCTAATCATTTTGGTCTCCAACCTCCATCAGCTTCAGAACCAATCATTGTGAAATCGGAAAGGAGAAGTATCGAGTCCGTGGATGATGAAACTGTACCTATCTATAATGCCGGCGAGCGCTGTAGGCCCCATACTAGAGGATATGTGGAGTTCAAGTTAAATCAAATCATGGAATGTGCATGGAGAAAGAACTTGCTATGTGTTTTAGTACGCATTCATGCAAGTCAGAAGCAATCTGTTCCTGGTTGGACTGGTTTCAATATTTTGGTGCGTAACAACCAAGAAGTTGCCAAGGATAACGTGGGCTATCTTCTAACAATCAATGCCCCAGCGACGACCATGTCAGCTGTGTACCAAGTCCTCATCAAGTCCCTACAGATTAAGGAAACTTTAAACCTCCAAAGCATAGTTGTCGTGTTTGATCAGGCACTGCATGCTAAAGCTACTGAGATAAGGTGGAAACACAGGGGACAGTTTAATGACCTTGTGTTGAGAATGGGTGTGTTCCATACCATTTGCACTTTCTTGTCAGTGATCGGAAAGCGTTTCCAAGATGCTGGTTTACGAGACGTAATAGTCGAGTCTGGAGTAATTGCTGAAGGATCTGTGGCTGGTGTTCTAGAAGGCCGTACATATAATCGCGCCGTACGATTTCACAAGCTCATGTATGAAGCTCTTAACAGGCTAGCAGGGATGGGAGTTAACTCTTGGATTGAGGAACATCATAAAGAGAAGAAGCCTACTGTTGATGCGTTTTTAAAGGACTGAAAGCGCTCTGTGATAGCACATCTGAACAAGAATTCAAAGACACAGTGGAGAGTCCCTCATTTGAAGAAGTATCGCAACTGTTCTGCTTGTATACGAGCTATCTCCGACATGATAATGGGAAGCTATCGAAGTTCTGGATGTCTTATGTTGACATGGTGGAAATATTACTTGGTCTGTTAAGAGGATATCGGGAGGGAGATTGGGATCTTCACCTTTCATATATCAGTGAAATTGTCCCGTGGTGTTTCGCATATGATAACCTTAACTACGCCAGGTACCTTTCAGCACATCTGCATGAAATGTCACATCTACCAGCAGAGCATCCGGACACCCTGGAATACTTGCGATCCGGAGGATTTTCTATTCAGATTGGCGAAGACAACCCTTTTGGGAGAATACCCGTTGATCAGACGTGCGAGGAGACTGTCAACAAAGACACTCAAACGTCAGGAGGAACTAAAGGTTTCAGTCTAAGGCCTAATATAGTAAGCACATTCTACCTGGTCGCTGAATACCGGAGCACCTTCCTGAGGCAACTCAAAGATATATTGCACATCAGTAGTTCTTGTTCCCAACACAACAATCTACAACCAACAAGAATACAAAGAGATGAAGCTGATGTTCAATCCATATTGTCAATTCTTTAAAACACTTGGCTCAACCCATTCAGCCCTGACCTTCAAGACCTCGTCTGTCTTTCCACAGGAAAAGTTGCCACTCCTGATGTAGAGCACGACTTGCTACAAGCTAAAGATAAAGGAGAGGAAGCCTACAAAGCATTCCGAGAGCAACGACTTCAGTCTAATCCACCCAAAGTCAAGTTCTATGATTCAATCACGAAAGCTAAGCTGAAGACTTTTACTCACTTGAACAAGAAGGTATCAGTTAAAGCTGATAACAACCAAGAAGTGATCATCAAGGCCGACAGAAGACTGTTTGCTCAAATGATTGTTATCGCAGAGAGCAGAGACTTACAGATGAGAGAAGTGTTATCCCATCCTCTCGGACCACTCCCTTGGTCATTAGCTACCGCAGATGGCTTGATGCGTAAGACGAACAAAGCGTCCTTGGTTAAAGAACTGTATAAAAATGTCGAAACAGCAGATGCCATTCCCCAACCCTCAGCATGTGTGATAGATGGGATGGCTCTTGTCCAGTGTTTGAAAGGTGATAAGAAGACATTTGCGGCAGTTGCTGAAACTCTTCTTTGCAGAGTTCTAAACGTAGGTGGAACAAGTGACAGGATTGATGTCGTCTTCGATGATTACAGAGAGGAATCCATAAAGAACGCCGAAAGAGAGAACAGGGGTGACGGTTTAGGAAGCGAATACCGCAATATTCAAGCCGAACACAAGGTTAAACAGTGGAGAAGATTCCTGTGTAGCTCAAAGAACAAACAAGCTTTCATAGTGTTTGTAACCAGCGAGTGGAAAAAAGAAAGGTACACAGAGAAGCTATCAGGAAAGACTCTGGTCGACACGTGTGGCGAAACATGTTATCAGTTATCGTCTGGAATAATGCAACCTATCAGTGAGCTCGAATCAACCAAAGAGGAGGCTGACATCCGAATCCTCTTACATGCTGCCCATGCAGCTAAATCGAGATTTGCTTCGGTCGTCATAGTATCAGAAGACACTGATGTGTTGGTACTTCTTTTGGCCTTCAAGAGCTTTATTCCTTCTCCAGTATTCATTAAAAGTGGTTCACAGACCAGAATCAAGTACATCGATATCTCAAGAGTAGTTGAGGGGGTTGGAGCAAGTGTATGCAGATCACTGCCGGGCTTTCATGCCTTCACAGGGTGCGACACTGTTAGTGCTTTGTCGGACGGGGAAAGGTTGCAGGTTATCGAATTGTAAAGCAAAATGCTGAATTTCAAGAGATGTTCCAGCATTTGGGTATGTTCTGGAATATGTCTGATCACCTGTACCATAGTCTTCAGAAATTTACATGTGCCATGTACTGCAGCAACCCTGGGACAAGCGACATCAATGAGCTGCGATATCGACTGTTCTGTTTAAAGAGAGGAGACGTTGATTCCAACCAGCTACCACCCTGCAATGATACGCTGCACAAACACTCGCTACGAGCAAACTACCAGGCTGCTGTCTGGAGACGAAGTTTACAAAGATGCCCAGCCATCCCATCACCAGTGGGATTTGGCTGGTGTAGTGAAGACGACAAGCTGGTCGTAGACTGGATGGGTGGTCAGCCAGCTCCGCAAGCTGTTCTAGAACTACTATTTTGCCAGTGCAGTAGGTCCTGCAAACTTCCGTCGTGCTCCTATATTGTCAATGGGCTGAAATGTACTGATATGTGCCGGCTTCAAGATTGCACAAACAGACCAGATGATGACGGCGATGTTTTATCCGTTGACGACAATGACGATGAAGAAAGCGAAAGGTAAGAATCTCATAACCATAGGAAAAATATGAAATAACTTTCCTTATACATATTCTTACATTCGTAAGGTTTAGTTTCGAGCAATGTACTATTTTTAATGTATCGAGTAACTGTTTGTGGTTGTCATGGCAACCGCTAGATGCTTTAAAATAACTTACCTGTTATTTTTGTCTGAAATTAAACATGAGTCTTTGTTTACATTTAAGTGAAAATGATGCTTGACTGACGCGAAAAGGACAAGTCTTCAATGTGTTTGGTACTGGTATGGCTTCAGAATGGATGATATCAGGACAAAGAAGATTCGTTAAAGGAGCTCTTTAAAACTCATTAGCTGAATAGTTAATCCAAGCCAGTGCTAGAGTGATCTACACATGATTGAACTTTTTGAAAACGTATATTGCAGTTGTTATTTTTTAAAATTAGGAAGTGAAAAGCCTTATTTTCAGTGACTTTTATTTGAGTTGTGGACTCATTGACCATTTCCGTCTCCATGGCAACGAGACAACCTTAAAAAAAATTCCTTCTTTTGTAATTGAATCAATGTCCTATTCTGCTAGGCCTAAAATGTATAAAATGTTGTTTGAAGAGAATTGTACAATGGACATCGCTCAGAATCTGAAGCTGTTAACCGGATCCGTGGTCATTAGGCAGTTTCGATGACGTCATTTTATCACATGTTTAGAGCAAGAAAGCTACTGATAGAACCTTGCTATCATACCTTAAAATAGACTTCAGTTATTGCAGATTGAGAAAATACGTGATAGCACTCGTCCCTCCACATGGTCCAAAAAAAACATTTTTGGGGGTCTCGGCCCATGGACTATTATAGGCATGTCTTCTAACATTCTTATCATTAATTTGTATTTTGCAGCTTTTTTTAATTATTTAACTCGAAGATATTAGCTTTATAAATGTAGCCACTCTTAAATTCGACTTTAAATAAAGTTTATGTATGTATATGTTTACACAATAGAAATTTGGTCCCTTTTTTGCCTGGGATAAATACTTCTCTATTTGAAAGTTTTGTTTAGCTTTTATTGCTAAAGCCAAAGCCAGTGTACAATGATTTTGTTATAGAATAACGTTACAAATTGTACGCAGTGAAGGAAGTGCTGACACTTCATGTGACACTGCTGCGATTTTCTTGGATATGCTCGCAGCTATATGATGAAGATGTTGTATTATGATATTCACTACAAAATATGCAAAAGTTATTCGAATGAGTAAAGGATTCAAATGATTAGTTTAAACGAGAAAGAACTGGGAACTTAAGAAAGTTTTGGTGAAAAGATTTACAAATGACAGCCGAAACACTCTATAGGATCGTTGCTGCCGGGAAACGAGTAACGCTAAAAAAAGGCTGAACTGATAAACTTAGCACTTAAGTTTTTTACTTAATATTTGGGTATTGTCATTTCATGCATCGATAAGTGACTTAGATCGATTTTGAGAAAGTCATTGCAATCTATCGATAAAAGCAAAATTGATTCGTGACTTCCCCATTTGACTTGCCCATGGAGTACAATTTCAGCTGAAACTATTTATTCGAAGTTTCCTATTAAGTCTTCCAGTGATTTCAGAAGAGTGACCAAGCTCAAGGCTAAAATACCAGTTAATTTATTGTTTTGGCTCGAATTAAATGCGCTACTAGTTTACATTGCAAATTATTTTCCCAAGAACGTGTGCTGATATTATTCATCTAGAGTTTGCCTCTGGAAAGATTTTAATTGCTGGTGCTTGTTCAGGGAGACAGAACTATACCACAACATGGTATGGAAGAATGAGTAGCATATGTATATAAATGTACGAAAATTACCTGGCGAAATGGCGAAATGTACGTTCATTCGAGCTTGGTGTATCTCAACGTGGCTTTTCTTGCTCTTGTAAAGAATTGGTAGAGTTTTTAAAAATACGTAAGTTTTTTTTTCAGATACTTTAGTGTAAAATCTTTGATGCTGAAACTTCAAGAGACTTAACTATGCTTTGCTCTGTGCATTTGAAAATACTGCATTTGCACTTGTCCTTAATTAATTTTGATTATCGTCTTCTTTGCAGAACCACAGATATCGAGCATTCTTGGCCTTGAAGTCAGTTTGTTAGGTTGTGGTATAATATAATCCCACAATTGTTAGGTCTGTTTAATAAAAGCACGACGAAGTAGACTGGTTAAAACAGCAACGTTTTACACGATTGCAGTTCTTCTTTCGCATTAAACATGTGCTGAACACTACTGATTTTCAATTTTCTCCTTATTTATTGTCTTGTGACGTTAGGATAATCATAGAATGGCAAAGCCTGGAATAAAAAAAAAAATGCAACCTTCGAGTCAACTTTCAGTCATTTTTACTTAACAAATAAAGAAGCCTCGACTGTGCTCTGTTTTGTTGTAACGCACGCAGGAAGCAGTAGAGCACGAAAGAAGTGTAGGGGAAAACACGAGACGTAGTCGAGTGTTTTTCCCTACTTCTTGAGTGCTTTACTGCTTCCTTAAGTGCTTTACAACAGAACAGAACACAGTCGAGGCTTCTTTATTTGTTTTATGATAAAGAATCCGATAATTTCCCCACGCATTTGGCTGAATTTTCAAACCAAACTTTATTTTCCAAACGAGCAAAAGCGGCGTCAGCCGTGCACTGTTCTCTGATAAAGCGCGCTAAAATAAGCCAGTCACAATTCTTGTTAGAATTGTTCAAATAATTTGATTGGCTAACGAAGCGACAGCTGTCAATCACAAACTGGACTTCAGCTAAGCTTTCAGTTTCGAGTAGTTTGAGCGGCTTGCGAGAGATAACGATGCCTTCAAAGTTCGCTTTTAAGATGATTTTTAAATACGGATCTAAAGGCAGGTGAAGGTTTATAGTCCAGAGGAATCCGGCCGTATTGTGGTCCATGAAAACGTGCACTTTTCTAGTGGAAATTACGAAACGCTGAGCTCAAAGCTTGCGGATTAATATGCGAAATGCCGAGTTGAATTTGAAAGGAGCTACAGTTATTTACGCCTTGTAGCCGCATGCAGCAAGATTGCCCGCACTAGCGTAAAAGTTAGAAAGACTAAACGGCTCCCACTGCTTCTGCTCCGAGCACAGAAGAGAATATCAGAGTAAGCTTTGCACTGACCACTCGTCGGTTCACTTCGCTGAGATGACCGGAGAACGAGCGCTACTACACTACATGTAAGTGTTGTTTGAGCCATTGAGCATTTTTACAAAAATAAAGTTTCTCATCATAAGCAGAGACAGTTCAATTGTTGTTTTCTGTCGTTGTTTTACTTCTTAAGTATAATTTCTGCCTTCGCAACAAACATAATGTCTTTTATCGAAGCACTGTTTAGGTTGAGAATTTGCTTATTTCGCTACGTGTTTTGTCGGCGGGAGTCTAGCAAAACTTGTTATTTTAGTACAGTTTTAACGCTACTGTTGCTAACAATGGTCTCTGTGAGCCATATTTACTACAGACAAATAGTTCGTTTCCATTGCGTTTGTCTGAATCACAGGGGATGTTTAATTTGGGCCAAATTTGTCAAAATTCTAAAGGAAAAATTTGAAAGCCAACTTACCGTCAACAGCCCGTGCTCTGTTCTCTGATAAAGCACGCTCTTTCAGCCAATCAGAGCGCGCGTTATATGGAAACTTTATTATAAATTTTCTTAAAAGTAAACACATAACTGAATAATTGCCTGAAATAACACCGAAAACAATTTCCCGTGGGAACGAGAGAAAATGAATTTCAAAGCTCAGAGAACTTGTGCAAACACAGGCAAAATTTCATTATCAGTTTCATTTCACCAGTACTTTCAAGTGTTTCATACGAAGTTCAACATTCGTTTTGTACGCTTGGTGTTGCTAGAAATGATTTGTTTTTAGAAGATATTTAAAACAGTCGTACACAAGTTTGCAATACGATGTAAATAATCTCGGTACTAGGTTTTTGTCCACTCGGTACTCGAACTTCTGGTGGATTTCGTCTTAAAAATTTATATTGGTCAAACCTAACATAATCTTCCTTAACATTATCAGGAAACATTTCAGTTGGATAATTGTGTGGTCATGTGACTTGACTTTTTCATGGCAATTGTAATTCTTGGGCCCACGCGCGCTAGCCCACGGCTCGACTAACAACTTCACGGTGACCCAAAGACGTATTTGAAATAAATCCAGTTGTAATCAATTAGGTGCAGAACTCAAAAACCAGCACAACCCGATCATCTATGTGAACGTATAATACGAGACTTGATTGGTGATACATAGTCACCGTTACAAAATAACTTAAACGGGTACATTGAATAACGAACTCACCACTGCTCTTAATCGACCGTTTTCGATATATTAAAATTCAGCTTGGCAGAGAGGGCTAGAGAACACAAACAAAGGACATTGAATGGCCATGTTTATTCATTTTTTTGTACATTTCTCCAAGACTTCTTACAACGTATATAACGGCACAAAAATGCGCACTAGTCTGTAGATAAATGTAGAAAATAAGATTGGAAATGGCGATTAACCCGACTTCAGTTTCCTGAGAGCCTTACGCAGGATGTGACTGAGTTCTTTTTGTGGTCCACTCTCTCTTTTGCGCGGCATTCTTAGCAATTGAAGGGAATTTGCCCTCCCTCCACACCCCATTTCCTCTATTTTCTACATTAGATGACGATTTCTCCCTCACCTTTGCTGGGCTAATACTTTAATATGTTTGTAGTTTAAGCTTTCTAAGCTTGCTATCAAAATGAACGGCCACACCTGTGGCCAATATTTCCCACTTGGGAGTGTTGAGTTTTATCACCCAGCAAACAGAGCTCAACCAAAGCAGCACTCATACGCGCGAATTATGCATAATATGCATTTTATGTTGTATTTAAGTGTGAGGAACAAGATACATAAAAGCTCTTATATATTTATATATGCCGGAATGTAATACATTTGGAGTCAACACTTGCTGACTTATGACTTGTCCAGTGTATTTTCTTTTTGCCGTTTGAGGCTCATAGCATAATTAAGTGAAGTTTTGGTTTTTCTAAAATCACTCGAAGACTGCCCTAATGTTGAATCACTGTGAAGTTTCGTTGAATTCAAATTGCTATAATTGTAACTGAGATTCGCCTCAAGAATTATATATTGTCAACCGTACTGACGATAGGAAGAGATATAATCAATCCTGAACTTAGGGCATGTTGGTCAAATGGGTACCATCAACGTTTCTTGAGAAAATCGATGCTCTTTAGCAATCATTTAGGAACAAAATTTAAAATTCGAGCCCGTAGCTGCAAGAATGAAATACAAGAATGAGCTTAGCTGAAAAAAACTGTGGCGTTGATTCGGAGCAAAGATGAAACTTACGTTGTGAAATGGATAATAAAAGATGTTTAAAAGTCTTATTTGCTGTTATTGTCTGACATGCAGGTGTCTTTCAAATAACTTACCTTTCGCAGATAAAATGCGGGCGAACTGGGTCCGATATGACACATTTAGCACTTTAGGTCCAGTTCAGACGTCGTGCTTCTGCCGTACCGAACTAAATTCAGGAATTAAGTTCGACAAAAGCACGGCAGAAGCACGGCGTCTGAATCAAACTTTTGAATTAAGTTCGGCAAGTAATAAAGTTCGACAAGCTCTGCCGTGCTACACGACTCTGGCACGGCGGCGATTCAAATGTCGTGCTTCTGCCGCGCTAAACAAAATTCATGAATTGTATTAATGTATTTTGGCGAGATTGCCTTCCCACCGGGAGTTAGGAGGAGAATTGTTACGAGGCATCAGTATATCCTAAATTTTGTTCGCCTCTGTCATGGCATCTGAATCAAAGTTGTTTTCCTGCCGTGCCACAGTCGAACCTAATTGCAATTTAGTTCGGCACGGCGGAAGCACGACGTCTGAACTGGGCCTTAGAGAAAAATTCCTTCAAAATTAATTTACGAAACTCCGAGCGAGATTTTGAGACCGAAAAAAGTTACGAAACTCCAGAGACGGCGGTTAGAGTTCGGCTTAGCACATGAGGTATTGCAGCGAGGCGAGATATGCAGAAGATTGAGACGTATTGACGTTGCAAATTACGGCCACTTTCAAATCATTCTTCAGTTACTGAATATTTTAGCCAGCCGATGAAGTAACAATTAAATGCTGGCTAAATTAGCTATTGCTGCGATCATATTAGAACAACTATTCCGCGATCGTAGCTTTCGCTTTGTTTGAAAAGATTAGGGCCGTAGCCAGAGGAAAAAAAGAACTATATCTGAGGCAATGTTCATGAGAAAATTATCATTGAGGCAATGTCTATGATTAAATTTCCTTCCTGGACATTCAGGGTGTTTGGGATGTCTAAAATAACAACAAAACGGAAAAACAACAAAAAAAAAACAACAACAAAAAAAATGACTGAGACAAGTGCCTCGATTTGCCTGTTACTAGCTACGGCCCTGAAGATCTTTGTAATCAAATGGAAACCATTCTTCACAGATTGTAGCGATAGCTGTTATGATGACTATACCACAATGCCATGCGTTGTAGTTTGATCGAGGTCCCCTGGGGCATTTTTTTTTCACTCCGTAACGTTTGCGGATATCGTCTGGAAAAGTGTTAATCGTTAGGCTCGCTTGACTTTTACAGTAGCGAATCTCAATGATTGCAGAGATTGTAACGGTCTAAGCGACTGTAACAATGGAGGAGATCATATAAAGTCAGCTTTAACTTGAAGATTTGTTTTTTTCGACTAGTCGACAAAATTTTGAAATTTTAAAAAGATCTCAAACAAACAGCATCTTGTAAGCATGAAGGGACTCGAGTTTTGACTTGGCTTGCTCAATCAGTAAATGATAAACGAATAAAAGCTATTTAGTGATACGTGAGCTGTTAATTTGGTATGAAAATGAATGTTGGTTTAAAATCTTCCTTATTATCGCCAAGAACAGATGTTAAATTGAATAGCAACCTGACAACAGGGCAAATACCGAAAACTGAGTTTCCTGTATGATAAATATACAACGTCGACTTTGGAATATGTTATGTGAGAATACGCAAAAAGATAAATTAAAAATGTTTCCGTTAAGTTTTAAAAACGGAATATAATTAGCTTTCTGAGACTCCAGGGAAATATATCTTTATTTTAATTTTACCTACATTTTGCTTTGTTTATTGGAGGAGAAGTTTTAAGATAGGGTAAATTTAAATAGCTTAATAATTTATGCAAAAGCTAATAACTCAGAAGCGTAATGGCCATTTTGGCTTTTAGAAATTGTGAATAATTACCGAAGCTGTTAAAAGCACTTAAAGACCAAAGAGGCAGATAACTGACATCGAAGAAATTAAAAATGTCACTGATAACGAGGTTACAAGTCTACGAATGCAAGGAATTGTTTTTGTGCCCTACATAGTTTACTTTTGATGAGCCGTTATCTGAACACATCTCAATAAGTTAACATCTGCTGTAAAACCAGAGGACGCATTTCTTCTAGCTGCCAACCTTTAAATAACTACTGCAAACTCCTGGCTGTAAATATGTAGGAGCGCTTGCCTGTAGACGACTTACGTTTTAATATAACTGAAACTAAAAGAGACGACTATTCATTGACCATTCACGTTAATCATAAGCAAGACTGAAAAATGGATCATGAAAATGGCGATTGAGCGAAAATTGCATGTAGAAGATTCGAGCAAACAAAGAGATGTTCTTAATTAAGAAAAGCTTGTTTGCTTAATTTGTTTGAAAAGTTTGTTTTTCTACATAAAAATACATTAGTTTAAATAAACATGACACTTTGGCTACGAACGCAGAGTGAGAAACGTTTTAATAATAAATGAGTCATTGCAGTAGTTTTTTTTACTCTGCACATTACGGAGTTGTTCAAAGGCAGTTGCTAATTGTGAAGCCAGAATGTGTAAGTATTAACAACCTTGGTGGTTCTCTATATTCCTACTGAATTGCAGTCATTTTGTAGAAAAACATGGCTCTAACCCAGCTGAGACCAAACTTAATTTTCCGTATGCCCAAGAAAGTTTCCATTATATATTTACATACTTGCCAGAAACCTTCTCTCCATTCAATTATTAGTCGAGTTTGGATGGCAAAAATATTCGTACTAATTATCTTAGGATTTCGTATTCACCAATCTCCAACTTGAAACATTTCACCCGGAAATTACTCTGTTGTGTTTTACATTTTTCTATTTTTAGTTTGGAATATAACTCTTTCTCGGAGGGGATGTTTGTTAATAGCTGCTTTGGCCTTCATCGTTTTATGCTTTGATGTTGGTGAGTGTATGTCAGTTACGTGAACGCAAAGATGTGTTCCGCCAGACGTCCATGGACGAAAAGCTGGCGATAAAATAACGAGGCACAGCTAGCGGCATTGTTTTCCCTATAGTGGTGTCACTTTTCGAGAGGACCGAATTAACCTCGGTAGTGTTTCCGAAAGCAGATCGGGTTAGAGGCAAACTAATGTTCTAAGTGTTTGGTGCATACACTGTTAAACAATAAGAATATGGGCTCGAGATTTCTATCAGGTATTTAGAAATCGAGAGCGAATAATCTCACTGTTTTAGTATGAATCTGCTAGTCTTTCAAATCTGTATCAATAAATCCCCTTCAAGGACACAACGACTCAGAACGCAAAGAAGCAGCAGCCTTTTTGTTAACGAGGCATAGCCGAGTTGACTATTGCTTACAGAAAACGAGGGCGAGAAGTGTAATCGTTTAAGTAAACACTCTTCAGGATAACAGGACAAAACCTGCAATTTTTAGGCCTAATATTAAGAATAATTTCCAGGTTCAACTACAACACTTGCGGTCGTTGTCTATTTATACTTGTCTTTTATACTTTCGTCCTAACAAACGTGGACTTTCAAAGTCAGCGGTCCTTTTCGCACCAAGAACTTATTCGTTATCTTGATGCACCATTCTGCACCACAGCGCCAGAATGACAGGTAAGAATGAGTTAATGAAAAAAGGACGTAAGAGAGCGGAGTGTACAGGTCATGAAATTCTGACAATTCTAAGTCTAAAAACAATGCTAAAAAGGAGCAAATCATCAACAATGACAGCAATAATTGTTTCTGTTTTGCTTGTTTCTTTGTGCAGTCGTGACTGAGGATTGCAACCGTCCGAAAATAAATGAAATCGAGAAATTCTATTGTGTGGGTAACGAAATTGCAGTGCATTCCGTTTTGACTGAGATGCAATGTCTGGATAATTGCCTTCGTCATCCTAACTGCGACAAATACATTTTTGATCGACAAGAAAACCAGAACTGCAGGCTGTTGTATACGGGGGATATCGCCAGTGTTCCTGGAGCTGTAAGCCCAACTAGGCTGGATGGCCGATGCTCGTTCAAGATTGCAACAGTAAGTGTGTTAGAAATATTAGGCAGTGAATTTATGACTGTAAAGCTCGGTCAGAAAACCGTGAACAGCAGGAACATTTTTGGAATGTTATTGTTTATCAAGGGAAAGCCAATTAGCCTTGAGAAAAACAAACAAACAAACAAATACGCAAACAGCAACACTCCATTGGCTTGAATGAATGAATGAATGAATAATAATAACAATAATAATCATAATCACAATAATAACAATAATAACAATGACAATGATAATGACAATGACAATAATAATAATAATAATAATAGTAGTAATAATAAAACGCCAATTTGGTTTGCGGTTTGAGATTCGCTTGCATGTACTGAACCATAGCTTGATTCGTCAGTGCACGTACGATTGACCTGTCAGAATCAAATCAAAGTGCTTACGGTCTCTTTTACTCGCTCAGTAATAGTTCTTCTTTTAAGACACCCTTGACTGTATCTCTATATTCGCCAGCAACTCTCGTAAGCTAGACAATGTTCAAAAGGAAATTCACTAGATTTATCTTTCTTATTTCAAGCTTGTCTCACTTTAAGCTGTCTCGCACAACATCACATCGACAGCTGTACTCTACAGCTCTTGTAAGAAAATGCGTCAATGACCTTTCAAAGCTGAGTTGAATATACTAAAATCGATTTTAGTATACTCGAGAGTAAAACAAGAGAGGAGAAAAAGGATACGAGAGAAGCGAGAGCCGAAAATAAAGGCGGGGGGGGGGGGGAGAAGGGGAGTGTAGATCAGGAGGGTAGGGCATGGAAGGGTATATCTTACAAAGTTGAGGTTTTCATTTTGCTTTACCACTTATTAACTTAAGTATTTCTTGAATATCAGGCCTTGCAAGACTTTCTTTTTGGAACCGAAGGCTGTCCCGACCCTCACGGAAATGACGAGTCTAACATTATGCCCCGGCACAAGAATGTAAACAGGGGAAACTAGATTGAAGATAAAAATGAAGCGTCAAGACGCGATGACATTGAAGAGCTTTTTCAAACTTTTCACAACTTATGAAAGTCGTCAACCTTCGTCCTAGTTCAAGTCACGACACTAAGTTTGAATTTGCTTCCTGCCCAGCAACCGTGAGCAAAAGAAAGGTACTACGAAACATTTTAAAAATGGTGTGCCTGAACATTGTACGTCGATTGACTCATATATTATTTCACATTTTAACTTCTTTTCGAACTGTATTTAAAAATTAGATGAATTCTTTTCAATGATGCCTACCCGTTTTCGTAATAGAAATATCCCAATTCAAATTAGCAGTAATTAACAATTAAGCGGCTGCTTTATTAGGAACCCAGGAATCCAGTGTCTTCGTTTTTATTTTTGTCACGGCAGAAGGGTCGCTGGCGGAGGATAAATTCAAAGCAGTAAGTAATTTTATCTAAAACACAACCATAAGTCAACACATTCACCCAAATTGTGTACGATTTAGCGGACAGTTATTTAGATATCATATTAAAAACAAACAAATGACTGTTGTTGTTCTGCTGTCTGTTACAATCTTCTCAAAGTGACATTTACTCGGCCTTTCCTGGCAACTGCGTCAGATGGTAGATAACACCCAAAACAGAAAGTAGCGATGTTCGAGACCCAGAACAAATGGATTTTAACTTTTCACCGTTAGCTGATTGACTCAGTAGAAACAAAGAACCTAAATGCAAATATAGCAGTTTGTTATTGTTATCATTCGATGCATTTTTTCTTCCCTTTCATTGGCCGAGAGCCCATCACGTCAACGCACTGCCTAAAAACAAGGGTCTGTTCCCGCGTATACTGTGGAAACGTGTTTTTATAATATTGTGCCCATGCGTAAATGCAATAAAGCTCGTGTGTGAAAAGGTAATATCGCTTGCCCGGGCTATCAGAGAGCGATTTAAATATGAAAAAAAAAAAAAAAAAAAATTGGTGATCAAATGATTGAACAATTTGACCTTGGTTATTGCAACATATCGCAGTAGCAGATTTGCAAGTTGTCATTTGACTACAACTACCAGAATTCCTTTCGTTTTTTCTTTATTATTTAAATTTTGAATTCCCAGTGGGGTTTAAATAACAACTGCCCTGATTGGCAAAATAAACAGAGAAAGTGAAGGATTCTGGTAGTTGTAGTCAAATGACGCCACCATGCAAATCGCCTATTTGTCAGTGTCTTGCAGATCATTTGCTGAAGCCTTCGGCTTCGGCTCTGTATAATTAACCTGTTCACCACTGATAAATCTAGATATTTTGCTCAACCTCCTCCAATAGCTGTTGATTCGTAGCCATATTATTTACCTCCATACCTGCTGCGTGGCCCGGTGGAGAGAAGAGTAGAGTTAGAGTAGAGTAGAGTTGAGGCAATTTTTAAAATCTTCAGTTGCGCTTTCCGTACACGAAGAGAAATATACAAATGTTAATTAGAAATTTTGTTCAAAACTCCAATTGCAGTTTTCACAAGTCTACTGAAACACCTTGGTTTTAATTTTTCCACTTTTGACCTTTTTACTTGTTAGAACCAGTGCATGTAACCCGAATAGGCCTTTTTTTATGATCAAGTACGAGGGGACTACTATATATATAAGAGACAGGGTTGCTCGTCGGAAATTTTGAAAATATCCCCTACATGGTACCGAGATCCTGCTTTGCGGGCGTGGCTTGAATTTTTAAATTTTTTCATCACTTAAAGGTACCAATTCTTAAAGAACATTTAATCTTCTGTCATAGTTTTTCAGCTCCATACCCAAAAAGTTACTTCAAAAGCTCCCACTGTGGACATTTTGGGGCGCAACACCCAAAGAAGTGCCAAAAAGGAACGATGAGCACCCCTGTCCTTTATATATGGGAGTCTCCCCCCGGATTATGTCACGTTTCCGACCTTGCTAATCATAGAAAAATAGAAATGGTCGCGGTACGAAATAGGCCACGTTCGATATATGACATGACAGGACAAACTTACATATTTGGTGTTGTTTGCTTTGTATCCAAGTCTCTCTTGGGAATTGAGAGACAAAGGAAAGTTAAAAAAAAGTTACAATTTTGACCCGAAAGCCTCGGAGCCTTGTTAGAATATTGATACATCGAACGTACATGGCCTATTGATACCAAATATGGAAACAAAGTGATGAACTAAGCAAAGATTTCCAATTTTGAGAGCTCTGACGTTAGTGCGAGATGTTACGGTTATCTAAACGTATAAAAATTAACAAACCTTTAAAAGGAAAAGCGTTTCTGAATTTATTGCATGGCAAGCTTGGCCTTCCGGCACAGAAATCGCTTAGAAATTTCGAACCATCAAACTGTCTTACGATCAAAATGGGAAATCTGACTAATTTCATCAGGTCCTTTCCATTTCTGGTATCCATTTGGTACAATGAGTATTTTTTTGATTGACAAAAACGTGACACGATCATATAATTAAAAGGGACTGTTTTGTATTGAATTAAGCTGTTATGCAATGAAACCGTAAAGTGGAATTCTGCTTACACTGTATTTCAGTTTCTGAGAGTGAAACATAATATTTGGCGCGTCATGAGATTTAGTGATCTTTTTATTTGCTTCTGGATGAGTAAATTAAACATTTTAAGACATTTTTTGAAAACTGGGAACTATTTCAAGGCAACGTTTGGCGAACGCTCAATCAGTGATCTGAAGATTATGTCGTGCGAGCGACATCATGATTGCGACCAAGAACAAGAGTTAATTAATTATATTATTATATGGCTTGTGCTTCCGGCTCCAGTAATGCCGATAGGCCGATCAAGGGCCTGAAACTGAACAAAGCAAAAAGCCATGTAATAAACACGGTGTTAACCTCGAACGTTCGGTCTTTATAGGAAAATCTCAGACTTCGACCTTACCTTGAGATTCATCCTTAAAGACCTCACTCTCGGTTGTTAAGTAGTTAGGAACAGTTTCCCAATAGAAAGGTCGTGTTTTTATAAGTACGGCGACAAATTGCTTTAAACCTGCTTTATTATCAAAAACACGCCAAAGTGGTAAAACCAATTTATATTAAGAAATATCGTACTACGAAAAAGATAACTATAACTACGAGATTTAACAGGCTTTAGTTTAACATTCTGTGGCGTGGCTAATGGTTGTACTGAAACTCTTCCACGTCTTATTATATCTAATATCCATATAATGTCTTTACTCCTTTTCTTTGAGACTGACTTAACCACCTAACTCTCCCCGAATAAATAACAATTTCGACGGAATGTGCGGTAAGGGCTAAAAGTATTGAGCTAAATACTTTCCGGTATAAACAAAGTTAACTGATGATGTTTCTTTGACAGATTGACCCTCAGTTTCGAAATGAGGTAGAGAGCTATTTTCCTTCCGTACGCACTCTGGAAAAACAGTAAATGAAAGATGAAACGGCGACTTAAGCGTGTCGCAACAATCCGAATTTATCATGTAATCAATCAACAACTACTTTTCAGTTTACAACAGGCTACCTCGTGATGGCCGAGTGTTCATAATAGCCCAAAATTAGTCTGACAAAGGGAAATTCAAGTACGTGTCGAACGAAGGCTTCAATGCGTAAAGGCTATAAAAACTTGAATCCGCAGTTGACCAACACTTCGCATTGAGAAAATGGCTGTGACTGAAGGTGTGAAACCGGACGAGGAACTAAACTTTATCCTTAAGTCTCTGGCAGAGAGAGGAAAGGACGGTGAAATATTTAAGAAGTACAACAAGTATTTTACTAGCGATTGTCTTCTACCACGGCAGTTATTTACCGAGTCAAACAATAGCGAAATCGATCACGATCACATCATGTTACGGGCTTATGGAAGCTACGCTGAAGATCTACAGTTCTACTCTCCCTTCGATGCTGGAGACATTGATCTTATGATCTTTCCACATTCGGATAGCTTGATGATTTGCGAGGAACGGCTTGAATATTCACTCGAAAATCCCCTGCATGTGAGAATCAAAGGTAGCGATCATCCCGTGTTACAGTCGTGCCTCGTAGAAAATACATAGTACGTGGCCACTTCAGCCTTAAAGAATTTTTCTCAAGCAATTTTTGGGTCGTCTCTTCCCTTTCTAGTCGACTGCGTTTCCGATATCTCCCGGCTAACCTCAATGGATGGTTTTCCACTCCGTTTGACCGCCCACCTGAAGAAGCAAACCGCAAACAGCCCAGCGATAACACTTACTATGTCTCACTTGTTGGGAACCATTTCCAAATACACGGAGCTTTTAAAAGTCGACTCACAAAGTCTCTCTATCAACGAAGCAGCAGCTGAAATGGAATGTATTATTCATTTCTTGTTTTTTTTCAACGGAATTGACTACACCAGAGAACACGCCGAAATTGTCAACGAGTATTTGTCACTACTCGTAGCCACAAAAAATGCGGATAAAGATATTCCTTTTTTAGTTTTTGCTTCAGACGTTTTGAAAAGGTTGCAAAAGCTTTCCACCCGAGCTGAAGAAATCAGAAGTCGGTCAAATAACAAAACTTTACATAACAATGATCACAAAAAAGTTACGCCTGAAAAGGGTGACGGAAGTGGAAGCCCCCAAAATGCGGAAAATTGCCCGCGAATGACGTTAACTTCCAATGGCGATTCATGTGTCACAGTTCAATCACAAAGTTGTGATACATATGCTGATCACAGGTATCCCACAGTCTTCGAATTCACCTCAGCACCATCAATGATGAATTTATATTCTGCGAATGATTCTCATCATTTTACAAAAAATCCAATATCGACTGGTAAGCAGAGAGGTGCAGGTGATGATTTGGAAGGCAAAATAGAAAAGAAAGAGCACTTGGACTGCATCGAGGATATCGGAAAATCAAACACAGATCGACAATCACAAGTTAAAAAAGAAGAGTTCGCTTGGGATAATGGTGAAGAGAAAAAGGCAAAGGGTCAAAATGAAACAAATGAGCTTAAAAGAAGATTGTCTAGATGGGCTGAGCTAATGCAGGCTGGCCAACGAAATAAAACACTGGAAACACAATTTCTGGACACTGAGCGAGTTAAAAACGGGATTGATTTAATCCCTGCCTTTAGATCTTACAGCTGGCCAAAGGTTGCGAGAGAATGGATAAACAGAGAGCGCAAATGGCCTTCCCCCGACATTGTCAGCAAGGTTATTAGTGAGGGGTACCACTTGGTAGCTAAGTCGGCAAAGTTAAATGGCAATCCAGATCGAGACTTCAGGATATCCTTTTCTCATGCAGAATACCTGCTAAGCCAAGAGATGAACGACATCCAGCGTGACTGTTACGTTTGCATGAAGAAAATCCACCGCGCTTATCTTTGCACTCAGCCGAAGAGTTTGGTCTCATTCCATCTGAAAAACATTCTTTTGCTGACAATCGAAGAAACCGGTGTGGAGAAGTGGACCGACAGTAATAGAGCCGAGTGCATGATGGTACTCCTCCGAAACCTTTTGACAGCTCTTACGAAGAGAGATCTACGACATTTCTTTGTGAGGTCGTACAATCTGTTTGGTGTAGATTACATCGAAAACCCTCAGATTCTTGAATTCCTAGCAATGAAAGTTGAGGAAATCTTAGAAAACGCAATGCGATTTTATAAGCAGTTGATTCAGAACCGGGGAGAAAAAAGGGGAGATACAAAAGAACAACGCGTTTCCCAGAAAAGAATTCGGGAAGGCGAGCGATCTACGTCTTCAAAACCTGCCACAGGACAAGGAAATGACACACTGGGAGGAAGTTCATCCAAGGATAGTTGTGCCATCCAACACAAGAGAGAAAATGAAGCAGTTCCTTTACTGCCAACGAAAGCGACTCGAGAAAGCTCCTCAGCTGGAAGTCATCGGTACCATGATCTGAAGGATGTTTACCAGGTTGTCACCGAGGAATTGATCCAAATGGCTTGCCACGAAGGTAACCACAAGGTTGCAGCTATGAACCCTTTAGAAATGTCCTTAGTAAAGGATCTCGTGGGGCTTGTAAGGAAATACAACATCCCTGTTGGAGCGCTTCCTGGATTGTTTAACATCCTCTGGCACAAAAGAGCCTACTACTGGATTTGGATCAGTACTGAATCAGATATAAGGCACCGCGTTCTTGTCGCAATCCAGGGTGGACTTGAACTATTAATGCACCATTTAAAGCAAGACAACTTCTGGGGGAGAAAGAACGGTGAAACATTTGAAGCTTTCTTCGACAGAATATTTGATCCTGCTGTTGAAATTCCTTCCCACCTACGCCACATGCTGCCAAGTGGTAATTTTATACAAGTAATGTACAAAGTTGCCAACAGTTTCAAGATTTCGTCAGTGGAAGACCTCAGGGAAATGGGAGAGAAATATCTTGACCTGACCCATCCCAACGCCAGTGAATTATTTGACCTCCTCTTGCACACCCGGTTCGGAGCTCGGACCAGCAATGAATTAGACGTGGCGCACCGTCTGCTTGGTATGTTGCAGCGTGAAGCTCAATCAGCGATGGTGCAACCAACTATGGAAGACAAAGATCAACAAGGAGATAGCAGTGGCGCCTTAAAAAATTTAACCCAAAGATTGCTTGATGCTTGTAGTACCGCTTTTGCGAGATCAGTACAGCAAAACGTGGCTAAGAACGTGGATGGCATTCCATTAGACTGAAATCTCCACTATTCAGGGGGGGGGGGATTTTTACTTTTCTTGTCACGGCTAGGGTTCGTAGTGCTGTGTAAACAAACAACCCAAGTTCAGTCTTGCTAATGACTCAAAAACTCATATTGGCTTTAAATGGATTAAATTTTTTATTCTAATTGATTGAAAGGGCACTTGAGACTGCGTAAGAGCCGAGAGGTAATTATACGGGGGATTTGTAATCTTGTTTCCAGATCTCCAATGGACGAAGCCCACAAGAAATCAGGGAATTGGCCGGAACGAGATTAGGGGGATTGGAAAACCGTTAGTACATTTGCATATTTTTTTATGTTATTATACTACTCATGTACATAATGTGAATGTGTGAAATACCATTTGAATCAAATGCGAGAGGAAAGTAATCTAAGACCCTGAAATTACATTAGTTCAGAATATGTAACAGGAGCAGCTGATGTCCAATTGGGAAATAATGAGATGAAAAAAATTCAAAGACTGCCAAAACTGGATGAAGGTGCAGGCTAGGCCGACTTCAATTTGGCAGCCATGAAGAATTTTTGATTTAGTTATATCCATTAAGGTTACCGGATACCTTTAGAAGTGTCTCGCATCCAAGCACGTCTTGTTTAAACTGTAGATACCTAAACTCATATATCAAATTAAAATTTATAGAGCTGGCTATCAAACTACGCCAAGAAGTTTGTAACAAAATAAATTGTCGATGTTTTTTTACGATCTCTAAATGTGAGTGTCCGAATCCCCTTTTGAAAGAAGTCAAAGCGAATTTTGTTTCTCGTTTATTTAATTTTGCATAAATATATGACACCTTAGAAGGGTTCAAAATTTTGTTGGATCCTTTGAAGAAATTTCCCAAAGGCACTGCAGAAGAGCTTTCCCCTATAGGAAGGGGGAGTTTGTGCTGGTGAAAATGGAATATCTCAATATGCCATTGTTGAAGACAGAAGGGAGAGGTCTTGGGAAGGATATTGCAACCGTCATTTAAGTTTTAGTTACTTTCAAACTTTACATATAGCTAATGTCACATCATACTATGCACAAGAAATATGTTCACACAGGTTATGATTATGACTAAATTTGCGGCCATAATGAACATCAGTACAAACAGATTCCTTAAGAATCACCAGTTTAACCCACAAAAAGGGAGACTTTACTTTGAAAACATATTACGTATAGTACAAGTCCTGAGATGTTGCTTCTGATTGCTTCGAACGCGCTCAGAACAGAAACGTATACCTTCACCTATTCTGAGAGGATGAACGCTTACCAAACACAGGAAAACATTCATTAAATCCGTGATCCTAGTTGGTTTCAAGACTTAGAGACTGAAATAAGAAAAATCCATAGTACTTAAGAGCAATTCTCCAGGAAAGTGAAGCAAAGTTGGAAATGAAAAATTTTAACCCCCCTTCATTTTTTTGTGGAGGTAGGTTACATGGGGGAATAAACAAAAACAACCATATTTGGATCGGCAGGTGTGTCGTTGCCATAGTAACCGCACTTGATCACGTCGGCCTGAGGTCTATGTTTTGACCAAAAAATTCACTCTCAAGAAGTAAAAATAAACGAGTCTTATCTGTTATCTACATTTGATTGATTAGGTTTTGGCCAACGAATTCGATGAAACATAAATTGAAGCAAAGCCTACCTTGCAACTCTTGGGAATTTCTTCAGGATGCTCTTGTCGTATAGTATGGGTCTCTCCTCAGTTCGCTCGCTCCATTTTGTTGACCGAATCTTGCACAGATTCTAGCGGAAAGGTCAAATCTAACTGGCCAGCCTCACCGAACATGTACTTTTAGACCACAGATGATGATGCATTAAACCGAATAAAGAACAGTCGAACAGGTCAAACACAGTCGTGTGTCGACTATCGAAATAATTCATCAATGAAATCCATCCAGGTAGTTAAATGGGTGCATCAAGATCACAGCTAAGCAAATGCATGTCTGCGACGATTCTGAATTAAGTCTTTGGCTAAATTGAGCCGTACATTCCGTGGTGCATGGTTGAGAAGCGAAGAAACCGTTGTTTACGACCCAACGTATGTAGACCAGAAATGCGAGGAGCGAAACTGCTGACCGGATGTACTTTTAAAATGCGATACACGCGGGTTTTGACAAGACACTGATCTCCGGTCAACTGACCCCCTACTGACCCTCCTACTGGCCCCGTATAAAATCAATGGGAAAATGAAAATTAAAAAAGCGCATAACTATCAATGCGACCGATTCAAGTTCATCAATAAATTTAGCTTACCTGAAACTTCCAAGATGGCGAAGGCGTTGCAGATTTCCGACTCTCTTGTTCTCCTTTGACTGTTTAGTGGAAGTTTTGTTGACGGAAAATCGAGCACAGAATAAGCTTGAATGTCGTCAAATATTGTTTTCGTACGGATTGGAAAGTGAAGCAAAGAGAAACGCTGACAAATGAGCAGGCTCGCGAAAGGCTCGTGATCATGCGAGCGACACGAACACGCGCGTAAACCTCAATCGGAAGACGAATTTCATAAGGTAGTTCAAGGCCTCTCGCCTTGTTTCCGCATTTTAAGAACTGTAGTAACTGTAGTATAAACCATTTGGAAAAGCCCGGTGGATTACTTTCTCCTTGGTGTATAAAGCGTACTTTGTGCATGTGGAAGGCGAGGGAGATGGAGCCACAAGGTTGCCAAAATAAACTTCCGTTTGATATAATCGTGTGCGTGTCGCTCGCGGTTAGTCGCCTGCGTGTTAATTTGTCAGAATTTCTTCGCTACTTTCATTGCTTAATTTTCTAATGGGTACAAATACCATACTTGATGATATTCCAACTTATTTTGTGCTCGATTTTACGTGACAAATCCTTCAGTCAAATGAGAACTGAGTTGGAAATCTGCAGCAACGCGTTCGCCATATTGGAAGTTTCAGGTGAGCTAAATTTATTGATGAACTTGAACCGGTCCCACTGATAGTTCTGGGCTTTTCCTTAATTTTCATTTTCCCGTTGATTTTATAGGGGGTCAGTAGGGGGTCAGTTGACTGGGGGTCAGTGTTTTGTTGAAACCCGATATACGCGCTTTTTGTTTGTTTGTTTTTGTAGCTTCAGATAAAGCGACATTATCGTAATGGCATTGTCTCTTCTTTAGATATTTTTGGTACAATATATCATTGATAGAGGGATAAAAGGACGACTTTTGATCCGCTTTGAAGACTGTTTTAATACGGTGGTGAATAAAGTGGAAAAAAGAAAAGCGCTTCACAGATTGTTTCACGCAATCTGATTACCTCCATTGGCTTTACTATACTGGATCAAGTTTGTATAAGAAAGGATACCATTTATCTTCTCTTGGTTTAGCTACAGTAAATCCAGGAGTACTGACAGGTGTTAAAATATGTTCAGGTTTTCGTCAACAACAAATGGTGTGCAGGCTTGAATGAGAACAAGGAAGTTAGTCTTTCTAAGAACTCTTGGACGTTCGAACTCTGTCTGTCTATACAGGTATGCAAAAAAGGGAAATTCATGCTGTGCGTGCCAGAAATGCAGATTGCACTTGTACCCATTCAACAAAAAATAAAATTCAACGTGGGCCCTGTGGTGCGTATGAATCTGAGTTAGACTTTGCACCTAAACATTTCAACCTTGTTCCTAGTTTCCCAGGGTATGAGATTGCTCAACGTTTAATTTTTCTTTGATGCTGTTCTTCGGTTCTTCGGTTTTCTTTTTTTTTTTTTTTCTTTTTTGTTTTGGCTTTCTTCACCATTGCCTTTGTAAAACAACCCCATTACAAGAGGATATCATTAAACTTGTATCCGGTGTTACATCCCAGTACATTGTGTTACATCCGGTCAGCAGTCGTTCTTCCTCGGACTTCCGGCCTACGCGTTCTGTTATTCACCATTCTTGGCTTATCGACTATCGCAATATCTGACTCGATTTTAGCCAAAGACGTTACTTTGGATTGTTCAAAGGCATGCATTTGCTTTGTACATTGATCTCGACACATTTACTTTACTTCTTGGTTGGATAATATTGATGAATTTAGGTGCTCTACGGCAGAAATCGCAAGTATTATGACCATGTTTTGACCTTTAATTTCAACTATTCTTCGTCAAGTGTATGCGGGCTTCTTCTACCATCATCTCTGGTCTGAAACACGAGGCAAACTGGATATTCGATGGGAGTAACCGTTAGATTAGAGTCAGCGCTAGATTTGGTCAAGAAAATGGAGCGAGCGAAGGAGAGACACTGGAGAGAACCACGCGACCAAGGCATCCTGAAGAAATTCCCAAACCTTCAAGGTAGGTTTTGTATCGATTTATATTTCATCAATTCGTTGGCCAAAACCCTACTAACTAAATGTAGGTAACAGACAAGATGATAAAAGATACTTTTGAAGCTGATTTTCTCTCTCTAAAGCCTGTTGGAGCCAAATGCTAGAGCCCTCAAAATGACCAATTTCGCAATTTTTTCCAATTTGCCCCAGGTGTCTTCAGCACCAATGGCCAGAATATAGTTTTCCCCAAATTGATTTTATGATATTTAGAAACGTCAATATCTGTTTCATCTCTGCTGCTAATTTGGTTTATGTGGAAAGAGTACTTTCGGAGAAATTACGAATATGGTTGTGCTTGTTTTCCCTGCTTGTCTAAATGGCTGACAGGGAACATAGTAAGACCAGCATTTTCATCTTGATTGTAAAACCCTAAATACTTTAACGGCAAGTTTTATAAACTGGGAGAGTGGCTCTACCATCTGTATGAATTTCATTTGAATTGGTTCACATGCACCCGAGAACCAGATTCGTTTACTTTTACTTTTTGAGAGCGGAACTTTTGTTCAAAACATGGTCCTGAGGCCGACGTCATCTAGTGCGGTTACCATGGCAACGATACATCTGCCGATCCAAATATGGTTGATTTTGTTTATCCCCCAAGGTTACCTACTTCTACACAAAAATTGGTAAAGGTAAAGGTAAAGGTAAAGGTAAAGTCTGCGTACGAGCCAGGTGGCCCATCAGGCCGGAGTTTATCCCGGTTTCTGTAGCATGAAGCGACTAGGAGTATCTTGCCCAAGAACACAACACAATGTCCGCGGCCAGGGCTCGAACCCGGACCGCTCGATCCGGAGACGAGCGCACTAACCATGAGGCCACCGCGCCTCCCACACAAAAATTGGAGGGGGGTTAAAATTTTTCATTTCCAACTTTGCTTCACTTTCCTGGAGGATTGTTCTTAAAAACTCATTAGTACCAGGATTTGACTCAAACTTGAGAAGATCTAGGTTGAGGTCACCTAGTATAAGACAATATTTGTTCTCTCTATGAATCTTTTCAACCACCGTATTTAAGTAAATCATGAAATTGTCTAAGTCGCCATAGGCATGTCTATATATAATTCCACAAATAGTATTATTATCTATATCATTTTGGATTTCAATCCATAGGGATTCATATCCATCTTCAACCGAAGAGACCATAGCTATATTTTACCTTGTTCTTAAGAAAAAACTCCCACTCCTCCAGCTTTGTAAAGTTATTTTTTGCGCGTGAGTGCTTTGTGTGCTGTTGCATGTGTCTTTTTCTCATTTTTTCTTCAAATCTGACCCAAATAAACAATTGCTTTAATAACTAAGAATGGTTGCATTTTTTCAGGCAGTTATGTATTCGTATTTAGATGTACTTTTGTACAATTTAAAATTTTAGGTATAAATTCACATAAAGTTGTTGTTTTTGTTGTTGTTGTTGTTGCTGTTGTCGGAAACACTGTGGTGTAAGCTCCAAGTGTGCATATAGCTAGCTCCACCATTTATTTTGTACTTTTTGGACCCAGAGCTCTCTCGTTCAGATATTGAGAGCAGGAACAACCTTTACTACAAATGTCGAACATCAGTTATAATGTACTGCTTCGCCCGATCCCGTCAACAGCTTACCGATGGATTCCCCTGAAATTTTCTTCTCGTTGAACAGTATCCCCTAAAACGGCTTTCCCGTAAATTCCTTTGCCTTTATTATTCAATGGCTTCAGGTCTCTGTTACAGCAGCCAATTGCCCCTTATTTCTCTTTGCATCCGTCTCAGGGTTTCTGCATGCGTTTAGTCGCTGCTAAAGCATGCATTCCCAATTTCTTTCCCCATACAATCTTGCATGCGCTCCCTATGCGTTCGGTTGCCTTTCTCGTGCCCCAAGGGTTTCTCGATTGGTTGTCTCCTACAAATACCTTCCCCGGAAAGCTTGGGCTTCCTTCTTGTTGTCCTTTTTCTTTCCTTTGCATTAGGATAAATTTCTCGTTCTTTTCCCTATGTATTTCCCGCTCTTACCCGTATATCCGATACGAAGTAACTCTGAGTTCCCTTTTCCGTTAATCCCCTGCTTTCTTCACAGGCTATCCTTAAGGATAGTGCTAACACATCAGCTTCTGGGTAACGGAAAACTTTGCCTTGAAAGCGTGGGCGGTGACGAAGCGAAGGTAGAGTGGATTTTGGCCTGCTAAAACAGAGCTCGAGTTCGATGCAAGTTCCAACGAACTGCCAAAAATGGCGGAAGAACCGAGAGAACCTGGTACCTAACATGAAGACTGCTGATTCCTGCTTGTGGGAGATCGGGCACTCACAAGGCTGCTATGTTCTTACGAAGGGACTAGGATAACACGGCAAAGAAAACACAAAACGGTAAAAATCACCAAAAAACACAAAGAACATACAAAGGCAGACTTAGTTGTATTAATCTTACTTGTAGAATGTTCATATTTCGGAATATTTAACACTCTAAATCGATGATATTTCGTTCATTCTCAACGGTTCCTTGGCTAACCTAACACCGTGTCAGTTCAAACTCAGTTACCAGGGCTCCTTCCGCCTTGGACTTACACAACGCGTGACGCTTTTATGGACCTTCATGAATAAATACGTACATGTCCGAGAATTAATTTTTCGCTTTTCGCGAGACGTGAGCTTAGGACGCCTGCATATGCAGTAACAATTCTAGTTTTGTCGTCGTTCTGGGTGCGCGGAAAGTTTACAAGAAGACAGCTTAGTGCAATGTTGATCAATGGAACGATTTAGTTCTGTGCACACCTTCTAACGCAACTTCAATTTAAAGTATTCTATTGTACACACTTGGACTTTAGAGAACTTTAAATGTTTCAACGTAAAAGGCACCTTAATGGGGCTTCACGGTAGGTTTACGGAGCTTTATGGCGGTGTTACACTTTAACTTTACGCGTCTTTAAATAGCTTATTTATATGGTTTCGGTTACCAGAGACAACCCTCCCACCCCTCTCCCTCCCCACCCCAAGTTACCCTGGCCGAGGTAACTTTGCAAAATTCAACCAACCGTTTACAAAAGGATCGCGAACCGTCGGGGGGCGAGACAACTCGGATGGACGAGTCTCGCCTCGGCAGGTAGGGTAACCCTAGCAGCGGAACAGCTTTTCTTCGTATAAAAAACTTTGGCTAGCCTAACCGAGAAAATTCTCGGCGTCGCGAGTGTCACGAGATGTCTAGATTTGGGATTTTTAAAAGCAGAAATTCGCATCAAAGAAGTGAAAATTAACTGCGCAAAAGCCACTTTGATCGAAAGATCGAGGAAAACTCAAAGAAAGAGGGATATTTGCACATTTGATTATTAAATAAGGGCCAATTATGAATAATCATGTAGGGTCAACTTTGACTTGGACTATAGGGACAACTTTTTTACATATAAACGCTCGAAATAGTTGCCTTAGAGAGAGAGCTGAACTGTCTTGGGTACCTCAGACCATATAACTGGGGCCTAATACCGCCGTAAAGCGCTCTTCAAGTTTGCCGGCAACTTTACGCTTATCGTTAAGTTGAGTAAATATGCCATTTCGTGCTGTGAAAGTCCCATTTTGTCGATAATTTGGAATTTACATCATTTGAACAGTCTCCGTTGGTTGAACCGTTACACGAGAGTTCTATTAAATAACTCCACTTTTCCATTACATGGTTTTTGCAGGGTTTAAGCAGGCCTTCTCTTAAATTTAGATTTTTTTTTTTCTAAGAGTCTTCATTTTACATTAACATGGTCTTTACAGATTTTCGAAAAGCCCCCGTTGTCTTATTTAAATTGTTTTCACAGCCTTTGCAAGGTCCTCCTTTTTAATTTATTATATGGCTGTGTCTCACAAAGACTGGGAACTACCGAATTCAAGAATTTGATTGGCTGAAATCGATATTGAAAGCGGTCTAGATTGTCCCATCTAGACCGACATCTAGACCGGTAATGTTTTGCGGTGAAAAAGTTGCAAACTCTAATGCAAAAATGTTGACTATTTTCTTCTAACAATATTTATTTATGGCAATGCCAAAAAGTGTGATAAGAAAAGAAAAGAAAAGTAAAGAGGACGAGCAGACTTCGGCAGAATTAAGTTCAGCTCATCGCCGTTCGCCAGCAAAATGTCGGCTAGTACAAACCAGTTACACTAAACGTATTAAATTTCTCTTACTTGCCATATAATAAACATCTTATCAACCGAGCTTAGTCGGTCTGTATGGGAGAATCTTGACCTCGGTCGTGTGTACAGATCTCACTCCGTTCGGTCTGTACTCACGACCTCGGTCAAGATTCTCCCATACAGACCTCCTGCTCAGTTAATAAGAGCTAATTACAAGTTTTTAACAGGCTATTTACAGCGGTACTTCAGAATTACTTACGATACCTTCTGAGTTGTTTTTATTCCAAAATCTATCTTTAGGATCTTTGAAATCGGCACCAATTTCTTTAAGTAACACACTTTAGTTTCCATTTGGCTCCGTATCGGTTATTTTAGCGAGTTTTGAACAACAGGTATTCGTCAATTTGTTTGTCTTTCGTATAATATGTTTACATTGCAAAATACGAATGTTACTCCAGTTGAGAAATAACCTCACTAGTTTTGGTACGTTTTTGGTAAATTTTTAGCCGATTTTAAATCTGTAAAACGCTGTTAAGTCACCGGGAAACAGCGCTATGTAAGTGTCTTATCATTATTAGTATCATCATCATCATCATCATCATCATTATCATCATTATCATTATTATTAATAGTTCACCCGAAGCCAAATCAATACCGTTTCCTTTCTGAGGAAACGAAACAAAGCTATGCTATGATTTTAAAGTGGCTTCGTCGCGGTATTTCAGAAGGTTTTTTTTTTTTTTTTTCATTCATTAAAAGCATTTTTACTTCGCTTAAAATAGATCAAATTGATTATCTTTAAAAATTATGATCATGAAAGGGCCCTTGAAACACACTGAAATTAATTTTTATATAAAAAAAAAATATTGGATCTTTGTTTGTTAATATTCTCTAGAATAAACAAAAACAAAAATCGGGGTTATTTGTCCAGACTTTTTCTTATATAAAGTGTTGTTTCCGCTATTTGTTTCTAAATTTAAGCCGTATTGCGGTCCTCTCTCCTCTGCCTCTGGGTCGGCGTCCGGAAAAAAACGAGAACAATGGACATAAAACAAACTAAAGCAACAGCAACAACAACAACAACAACAACAACAATAGAGACAAAGACGAAAAAGACCCAGACCCAAGGCCAAAACCAGCCGAAATTTATTGATTCTCAAAATCTATTTCCACTAAGCCTCAAAATTCTTAACAATAAAAGATAACAGATATCCTAAACATATCTCTGAAAGAAAGGCATAAATGAATAAGCTAGTAAAGGTATAATTCTGCTAACCTTAGGTTCCATACCAGCTGTACCACTAATCACGGCAACGTTTGTCTGTACTATTAACTAGCAGAATGGTCTGCCCTCGCAATACAGATGAAGACGACAGTTGAATTCATTCTTTCTGTGGAATTAAGCAAGCCCATCTTTTAGGGCAACAAGTTCTAAAATCGGGGCAGCAATTAGCATTAATGCCCCTCGCACAACAACCAAATGATCTATGTCTGGGGTCCACCAAGTATCACCTATTATTGGGTGGGCAGAATCTGTCATTTTTGCATTGCGACTTTAACTAGAGTAAGTTCAGGCTGCCAATTAAAGCTCAATTTAACATATACCTGCATTGTAATGGATCTTACACTTGACAAATTCCAAGATCTTTTAACATGATCTGTCTATAACACAAGTAAAAATTAACGCCATTTTTTCCTCTCTAAAATCTCGCGTGACCTATTTTAACCAACTTTTTAGCGAAAATGACGATGATATATAATGGAACGGTGAACCTGCGTAGCTGGTACTTTTGTGTGCACTTTGAAACGTCATTAGACGAAGCCGTGAATTCAAGCCGTCAAATAGCGAGAGACTTAATACGGGATGATGTGAGAAACTAAGTGAAACAGAAGTAACCAAAAAATATATCGAGATATTTTTATTAAGATAATGTGAAGTGATTTTGATTTAATGGTGCATACTGGCATACATTTGGTTGTGACTCTAAGAGCGGGACTGAGATCGTCATCTCTTTGGTTTCCTGAGCATAGGAGAAGGTCACTTAAATGCATAACAGAGTGTAAATGCATAACAGAACGTAACGCTCCATCTACACATTCAAGAAAACGTATGAGCATTATTAATCACAATCAACTGACATTTCCCGTCCAAACTGGGGCATTGATAATGTGGCCTGCTACTATGAGACTGTGTTAAAAACTAGAATAAAAGCTTGGGAGATTTCAGTTGACACAGGAAAAAGGAATACTAACAGGAAAAATATCGTAAAAACTAACAAAATACGGTCAATCGAACAATTTTCTTAGGGTAAAAAACGAACGATCAAGAGTTAGTGTGTTCGACTCGCGGAGCGCATTACCGGTAGTACGCAGGCTCAAAAGGGTAAAACCAAAAAACATTTACCAAAACACCAATCAGCCTCCAAAAACACAAATCAATTAACCAAAACACAAAATAATCTCAAAGACCAAAATAATTTCTCAAAACACAAAGAAATTTCTTAAAACGCAAACCAATTTCAATTGCATGAGTTTATTTTAAGGTGAATCCTTAGTATTGCACTGCGTATCCTATACTGCGCATAAAAATCACGTAATCAGGCGAATAAGCTCGTGGGCATTCCGAGAACATGGTATTAACTTTCAATCAAGGGACCAGGTAAAGAGGCCCGCTGCTCTTTAGCCCTGAATTCCCTGGTCCACTCATCCCAGGCCTTCTCCAAATGCTATCCTTAGCGATAGTACTAAAAAGTGAACTAATCTAGAGCTAACGAGTGGAGCTGAGAGCATGCGCAGAGTGTTAGGAAAGAGCGGGTGGGCTCTTCTAGTTTCTCCGTTCATCCCCTGTGGGTTCCCCAACGATAATTGTACATCTGCTACACCGTGTGTTCTTTGGACGGATTCCGTGCTGGCACACGTGGAACACGTTGGACAGGTATGCGTATTTCCTAACGCACAACAAATGTACAGTGGCGGATCCAGATCTTGAACTAAGAGAAGGGAGGAGGGGGAGGCTGGCGGGGCGTTTTTGTTTTTTGCTTTCCCTGCCAGCTTTTCCTCCTTCTGCAATTGTTTATTTTTTACCTAAAATAAAGACGGGGGGGCCTCCCCTACATCCGCCACTGGAGAGTGCAAAGATAAACGTGTGAAGAAATGCAAGAGCTCTTGCTGCAACTTCAATGAATTTCATTAATGACTGATTCACTTAAATATCAAAATCAAAATCAAACTATTAGGTTTGGAGCCGGCCTTTGCCTAAGCTTACAAGAGAGACGGACCAATAAGGCGGGAAATCGCAAAAAGGAGACAGTTTTTAGATTAAACAACGTGCAGTTTATTGATGTGCAAGGACAAACTACTAAGTGCTACTTTACATCCTCAACATTATATAGATCTAAGCTTCTTCTGATTTTTGAAATTCATATTGCATTGATGACATGTAAGATGATTATATACCATTACATTACTAACAATACAGCAATGGATGTTGGTTCTGTGATCTGACATATCGGGGCACCGAAACTGCATGTATTAAATTCTACTCCTATCAGTCTTATTTCTTTTGAAATTTTTACAACAAAGTCAATCGTTCGGTTATGAGAATACGGTAGCTGATGACCAATCCCCTCGAGAAATTACTGATCGATCAACACCTTAAGTTTTAGTATGCACGTTAGAGTGGGCAATACTTTTCTTCCTGAATGCTTCAAGCGCAACAACCTATTTTCTTTCTCTGAAATAAAACGCTTTACACAGAAACAAATATTAAATCGAAACCTCTACCTTTTAAACCAAACTAAATCCCATTCACTTAAAGTAAAATACTTTGTGGGTGTTTCCGTCAGCAAAGAACCCACGACGCGAGAAAGGAGGGGAGGAGATGGAGAGGATCATTTACCCCCTCTCCATATCGTGAGCGTAAGATATTACATATGCACCCGAGGGTTAACATAAATTTAACCTGCACCACCTATGATAAATTGGAGTATTGCTTGTAACACAATTTCTAGCAAGTTAACCTAATGTTCTTCTGGTAAGAGTGCAGTACCTAGAAAACCTTACTCAAGGTAAAATCTACACTTCTGACTGACTGTGTTCGCCTGTTAAGTTAAGTCTTCCGTAGACATTATCAGGTCTCCCATGTGCATTACCCAATGATTGATAATGATCCCCAGGATCAAAATAAGGGTTACGAAAACCAACATCGGCGTGTGGTACTGGCTGTTGAAATGCATCAATCTCCATATATTCTGGTTTGTTGTATGTTTGCCCATATGCCGGATTGTCGTGTCCCACATTCCTCTCCGTGCCGTAATTCTGTGTTCTAGCATTGGAGGTCGCTCGTCTGCTAACACTGCAAATGCTAAAAAAAAAGAAAAAAAAAAATTCAAGCATTGATCTTTGGCGAGTAAAAAAAGGATAAGGATAACTGCTTAGGTAAAAATAAGTCCGCAACATTAAAATTGTATTTTTATCGTAAACTTCACTTTTGCCCACGCACGAGGAGGCACCTTAGAAGTCCCCGTGTATAGGGAGGAAAATTTCACCGTAGCAGAAAAAAATCTCGATTTTTGAGAACACGGCTCGCAAAGAATTGGCGAAAAGTACTCGTAGGATTGCCGAAAGTTTGCTGGGGTTGAATAAACACACCGCGATCAAGTAAATTCTCTTCGAAATGGCGGAGATTCTGATATAAAACAAATTGAAAACGATTTCAAAGATCCTGAAGATGGATTTTGGGATAAAAACAACTCAGAAGGTATCGTAAGTAATTCTGAAGCACCGGTAAATCTCGATATTCGAGGCGAATGTCACTTCGCTCGTGTTCAGTTGTGACCGTAAAGCACTTCCGATGGCCAGTTCTACCTTTGGCATGCCGTTTATTCAGATCGCTCATTTGTGTTGAGTAATCTTACGTGTCGTAGAGCTCATGTCACGGCTGGCTGACTTGGCAGGAATCCAAAGGTAAATGTAAATGTTTTGCAGCGTTTTCGCTGAGGACAAAGGACTTGACTCTAATTTGCATTAAAAGATTACAGCAGTGACAGTACGCGATACTCCTGTTAATAACCTGAGTATCAGGCCTTTCCTAGCAAGAGGGTAGGGAAAGAGAGCTTCTCCTCCTACCGGTCTCAGGGAAAAATCGTGACAGAAAGTACCAGATGATTTTCTCAACTGCTGTTCTGCTTTCGAGATAAGTTTGTTCTTATAACAAGAAAAATGGTTTGTTTCATCATCAAATTCAAACAGCAGAGTGGTTTGACATAATATTTTGTTTCTCTATAATTTTTAACCTGTTTTTCTTTAGTTGTACTGAGTCAAAATTTGTAACAGAAATATTTGTTCCCATGAAGGAAACCTTTCTTTTTTTTCAGAAAGTACTTTTGTCTGCTTTCAAACGAAAACTCACGGCTTTCTTGAATGGAATGAGTTAAATAGAAAGTGTTGGTCTAGTTTACTAAGTTGAATGTTTGGATAATGACCATGATAAGATGCCTAAGTTATAGGAACATTATGAGTGATAAAGTTTACAATAGCCCATTCGGCTTCGCCTCATGGGTTATTGACCCGTAGCCCGCAAGGGCTACGGGTCTAATTGTTAATTATGCAATAATATTGAATAATCTCACAGAAATCATAATGTAAATTAGCCATCCGTATATAGAGCGTGGCCATCACATATGTACGCAAATTTATTGGAACAAAAGAAAGAGTTTGCATAAGAAAAGAGTTCTACTTCCACTGAATTGGTTTGGTGCACTAACATGGCCGCCGCTTCATTGTTTTGGAACACCAACATGGCTGCCGTCACGTCATGTGAAAACGCCCCACTAGAGTATTTAAACATTCATGTAAGGGCTAGGACTTTAACAGAAATTCTGTCATAGTTTAACGGGACAATCTCGATAGTCCTTACGTTTGCTAATCTATCACAAGTTTTCATGGACCACATTGAAAATGACGCCATAAAGGGTCCGTTAAAGCCATGTACTGAGTAACCATCCAGCTTCCATGTGGTTCCACGTATCTTTTGAACATTCACGCCGGGTTAGCTGTCGCCAAAAGTAGTCATTAGGGAACTACTTTTCTGTCTTTAATCCGATGGAGCTCAAACTTTCCAACATGATAGACAATTCAAATCAATTTTTTGTTTCTCGATTTTAATTTATTTTTAATAATAGGGTTTTTAAATTATAACAATGTTTATAGAGGGCCACAAGTTCATTAGTTTTTAACTATTAAGTGTCACCCTCGGGTTGTTAATCATCCTATCGTGTACTAAAGAACTTACAGACGGCGTTTCCGCAGACAGAAGATGGCGACAAAAACTACTGCAATAACTAGGCCAGATCCCAAAACTATGACTGGGTAAAAAATCTTCGCGGGCATGCCTTGTTCTTCAGTCCCGGACGAGATGGAAATGCCTAGAAAAATGCAAAACACTACTTTGTCACTAAATTCAAAAGCGGATCGAGGAAATCAAGAAACATGGAGCTACGGTGGACGCGAGGAAAAAGAAGGTGCGGGCATGTGTATGTTACGCCCTAAAAGTGTAGAAAACTCTACCAGGCTGATTGAAACTGGAAGGCCATAGAGGGTTAATGGAAGAATACATGACAAAACTGAAACACGCTTTTTGGGAAGTTAACTTAAATCAAAATAAAAACTAAGTTTCGAACTGTTGCAGGAAAACCGAAGAAGTACATGGAAGCAAACGGACAAATCAAAAACCAACCGACGAAACAGGCAAACAAACAGAAAAACAACCCGACAAAAGAAACAACCACCAAAAGAAACTGCCAACCAAGCAAATAAACAAGTCAACAACCAAACAATTTCAACTGACCTTGACAGTCTTTGCTTCCTTTTGATCCCTTTTGTCCAAAAGTAGATGTCCCGGATGGACACGTGACACATTCGTTTTGGGCTTCTTGATCCTGGTAGTGGTCTTCTGTGCATGCTTGGCAACCAGTAGTGTTGAAGAAGTACCCAAGGGGACAATTGACTAATAAAAACAAAATAATAAAAGTAGAAAGTAAAAATTAGCAAGTCGAAATGAATTTCATAATCTGATTCAAGCCACAAGTAGATATACAGTTTTGGCCGTTAAAAAATCTATTTTTTTTTCCGTTAAAACATCTAGCATGATTTGTTTTGATTTACAAAGTTGGAAACGAAAATTAAACAAATATATCGAGCAAGTCACAAACAAGAACGACGCTGAATAGTGCGAAACATCATAACAAACATCTGACAATTTAGCTACTTCTTTTCAGATGACTTTTTTCATTGAAGAGCTGAAAGTGCAAAACAAGGCACATGCGAGCTAAAAAGCCAAAACTATTTTTCGTATGAATTTGACAAAAACCCGGTTTACGCCACTGATGGCTTAAAAATTTTGCCTTTGCTGTGATATATTATGTTTCGTGTCTTGTTCAAGAACATGAAATGCAATGAAACCAATCAAGGATCTTGGTTGCTAATAATAAGTTCTTACCACATTTAGTTCCTTTAAGAACTTGTCCTTTGTCACAGACAAGACCAACTACTCGTACCGCCGGTGGTTTTGATGGGTCATATTCCAACACAACTCCACTAATGTTCAAAGACAGGTCTGTTTCATTCAGAGATGCTAGAATGGTACTTGATATCTGTTGAGTTGTCTGGTTCAAATCAACCACGGAGGTATTGCTGGGCAGTGGGACTTTTACAGCAAATGTCACAGTAAGAGGAACTTTAGAAGCCTGTTCGCTATCAGCTATGTCCCTTCTGCGAAGAGTTCCACTCTGCTCTCCGCATTCCACATTTACGTTGTCAATCGTGCATTCCTTATTTCCATCACAACCTCCAACAGTACCCAAGTACAGCGTATAAAGCGCGATGAAGTTACTGGCGATACTGGCGTGCATCTCTTCCGTACACTGGTCAGCTAGATAATGATACGCTAAAGCAAGCAAAGTTTCTGCTTGGCGTGTTTCTAGATAGATAAATCATAAATAAATTATCTTGTTAATTCCTGACAAACGGACAAAACCATTGACAGCTGGAAAAGAAAACGTAGGAATTCCGGTTTGTTTGATTTTGTACGACGATCTTCTTGTACTTAGAAAGTTGAAAAACACGCTCAATTAGTCCCAATTGCGAATGAATGTTGGATGTACCATTAAAGACGATCATCAATAAAGGAAATTTTGCAGGGCGGCTTGTATGGGGCGCCGTTTGTAAATTTATTATTTAGACCGAATTTATGCCATTTTCCCCTCATTTATAAATAATTGGAAATGCCACAAAATTTGTTTATAAATAAGACACAAGACCTTGTCCGTTGATATGTAAATAATTATTTTAGGTACGTCCTGATTTATAAATAATCTTTTACCATAGAGTTATTATATATAAATAACAAACTAAACAACTTCAATTATTTATAAATCAGGTCATCTCTAAAATAGTTATTTACATATCATAAAGTTTGTAAATCTCATTATTTATAAATAAATTACTTCGCCGGGAGTATAAATTAATTATTTATAGATAATGAACTTCACAAAGTGTGTAAATTCATTATTTAGAAATAATGAATTTCACCTCGCCGAGTGTAAATTTATTATTTATAAATAATGAACTTCACTGAGTGTGTAAATTCATTATTTAGAAATAATAAATGTCACCTCGCCGAGTGCAAATTTATTATTTATAAATAATGAACTTCACTGAGTGTGTAAATTCATTATTTAGAAATAATGAAGTTTTACCTCGCCGAGTGTAAATTTATTATTTAGAAATAATGAATTTAACCGTGTGTGTAAATTCACTATTTACAAATAATGAAGTTTCATCTCGCCGAGTGTAAATTTATTACTTCTAAATAATGAACTTCACTGAGTATGTAAATTCAGCGTCTCTTGCCCGATCGATTTCGGAGGTTGTTTCTCGCGCCATAAGTGAGACAGTTAATGCTGCCCTTGCTCAGGTAGGTATGCAGCCTGAAATTCAGCAGTGGCGGATCTGGGTGAGGGGCCAGGGGACCCGTTCCCCCCCACCCCACGCTTCAAATATCTATTATGTCGTTCTTATTCACTCAACAATTCGGCAGCTCACACTGCAACAGGAACAACTACTCAAAGGCCGAGGTAACAGGTAAATTTTAAGAAAAGAAACTGCTACATGAAGAAGATAAAAATCGCTTGGCGTGTTAAGTGAAAGGTCTGATTTCTATTGAAATAGACCTTTTTCGCTTGGGCGGTTTGTTGTTCCATTACAGACCACGTGATATTCTCTAGAGAATTGTTCTTTTATTCATCTAAAAATTATTTTTTCATATACGCGCAACTATTTGAAAATTTGAAAGGAAGAATTCTCAAGAGTATCATCACATGGTCTGAAATGGGGCAACAAACCGCCCAGTCGAAAAAGGTCTATTCAACAGTGCTTTAAACGTAAATTAATTTAGCTTTCCACGTGTACGATCTTTGGACTTGCCTGGAATAGACATGCTTAGCTGTGACTTGATCAAGCCAAACAAAGTGTGTCACACAGCTATCCGTCCAAAGGTCACAAAGGTCACAAAGAATTTAACCTGCGAGCAGGCTCACGTTTGAGTCAAACGCACGAGTGACGAAGAGGAATAGCGATCGGCGGGAAAGAGGCGCCAAGAAAGTGACTTTCTCCTCTTGCGGCTTCGCCCGTCGATTTCTCGCTCTCAGCTACGCCGAGCGCGTTTGTGCTCCAACGTGAGCCTGTTCGCAGGCTACAAAGAATTATCTGAGCAAGTAAATACATTATTCGATTTCCCGATTTTAAATCTCTGCATTTTCTTCATGCAGCAATTTCTTGTCTTAAAATTTACCTGTTACCTCGGCCTTTGAGTAGTTGTTGTCGTTGTCGTTGTTCCTGTTGCAGTGTGAGCTGCCGAATTGTTGAGTGAATAAGAACTACACAATAGATATTTGAAGCGTGATTCTCGCTTAAACGCAATTATTCAAAATAAGGGGGGGGGGGGGGGGGGGAGGGGGCCTCCCCTGGATCTGTCACTGCTGAATTTCAGGCTGCATACCTACCTGAGCAAGGGCAGCATTAACTGTCTCACTTATGGCGCGAGAAACAGCCTCCGAAATCGATCGGGCAAGAGACGCTGGGTCAGCCATTCATACTTTCATTATTTCTAAATAATGAATTTACATACTCAGTGAAGTTCACTATTTCTAAGTAATAAATTTACCCTCGGCGAGATGAAACTTCATTATCTCTAAATAATGAATTTCTAAATAATGAATTTACACACACAGTTAAATTCATTATTTATAAATAATAAATTTACAGTCGGCGAGATGAAACTTCATTATCTCTAAATAATGAATTTACACACTCAGTGAAGTTCATTATTTATAAATAATAAATTTACACTCGGCGAGGTGAAATTCATTATTTCTAAATAATGAATTTACACACTCAGTGAAGTTCATTATTTATAAATAATAAATTTACACTCGGCGAGGTGAAATTTATTATTTCTAAATAATGAATTTACACTCCAGGCGAAGTAATTTATTTATAAATAATGAGATTTACAAACTTTATGATATGTAAATAACTATTTTAGAGATGACCTGATTTATAAATAATTGAAGTTGTTTAGTTTGTTATTTATATATAATAACTCTATGGTAAAAGATTATTTATAAATCAGGACGTACCTAAAATAATTATTTACATATCAACGGACAAGGTCTTGTGTCTTATTTATAAACAAATTTTGTGGCATTTCCAATTATTTATAAATGAGGGGAAAATGGCATAAATTCGGTCTAAATAATAAATTTACAAACGGCGCCCCATAGGCTTGTAACATAGTTTTGTTGGTTATGAAATATTCCATGTCAGAGTTTTGAATGAGGTAACCGGAAAAATTAATTTTTCAGTCGCACTTAAGATTTCAAAGGTTCATTAGTGAAAACTCATCGTTAGATTTAAGGCTTTTTTTTCCAGTTCTCTTCCCCACCTGGTCCCAATAACTCGAATGAATTTAAAGTTCAATTCAAACTTTCATGTCATCAATAGCCTTTTTACCACCTAATTTTTATTTTTAGGAAAAAATTACTTCTATGAACTTTCTATCAGAATAATACATTGGTTGAATTCAAACAAACTTGACCCTTTAATGGGCCCTCGGATGGCGCAGGCAGTTTCTCTTGCATTGTGGCCTGAAAAAAATGACCTTCTTTGTTTCGTAGATCAGATTTCTACAAATACTGTGCGATATTTTTCCCCAGCAAGCCATGAAGTTTCGATACATAGTCTTACTAGAGCAGTCTGGCACTTTGTCTCCAGGATTCCAGTTCCCTGAAGCACCACAGAAATAGAACTCAGGTGGTTTGAGAGCAAAATCATATCCCACATTGCATTGCAGGGTGCAAAACTTCCCGGCGTCTAGCCACTTGTCACACGTCTTGGCTCCATTCTGCGGTGTTCGTAAATCGTCACATGGTTTCGCTTTTCAAAGAGAAAAAAGAAGTTGAATCCTTAGTGATAACATCGATTAATCATAGGGCTTGGATGGGCCACTTGGCTCGTAAGCAGTCTTTACCTTTCCTTGCTAGAACAAATTTACACTTTACAATAGCCCTTTTCACAGTCAACTTTTCTCATTTGCATTACAGTATAGCTAGTATGTATGTGAGACAATTTAGGGCTATTTTGTTGTTTCAGCCCTAAATTGCCTTATATCCACGCTGGATTACATTGTAATGCAAATGAGAAAACACTAACCGTAAATAGGGCTATTACTCAATAGGGATTTGTATAAACCCACATAACAGTGACATAAATCTTCTAGGTATTTAGTAATTTGACCGTGTTGCAATAAACCATATGGTACAAAGTGTCGTGTTCTTTCCCCTGTTTAGGTGGACACTACGGCTCAAGACCATTCTAGTGCGTCTGGAGGCACTATGAGTTAGGCAAAAATAGGGAAATGCAAGCAACTGTCTTAATTGTCCCGGATAACAACTTGAAGACAATAAGCAAACTCTAATGACAGTTGTTTTGATGCGTAAACTATTCATATTTGTTACTGTTTTTTTTTCTCTACTTATAACTTTGGGAGATGTTCGAAATACTTTCGTTTTCGTCGAAAATGTATGTCTTGATTCATGCAGTGTTGAACCTGCCGAGAAATATTGCAATTTATGTGAACAGTTCCTTGAAGTTTTCGGACTTCAAAATTGTCTTGTTATGCCTTCAAATCCCAAAATACTTTTGGAAACCCTCAAAAATGGCTTTACATACCCACAATGATTACTTGGAAATGACAAGTGGCAGTATTTCCAGCTATGTCTGATGCAGTGTAAGTCACGTTATGCTCTCCCCATGTGAACTTGCTTCCATTTTCTCTGCTTGTTGTAAATAAGTGAACGCCAACATTATCTGTGGCAATGACTCCAGGAAAAAAGATCCTCGTCCATTTTTCTTCAGTCGTCTTGTAGATGCCATCAGGACAGTTTGTAATCTTCGGCGGCTCAAGATCTGTTTTATGTTAAATGAAAAAAAACCAAAACAAAACAAAACTAAACAAAACAAAAAACAAAAACAAAACAAAACAAAACAAACAAAAAAACAAACAAACAAACACGTTTCTTCTTTTTCCTACGCTTGTTACATAATGGACATTTTTTCTGGATCATTTAATAATTTAATTCAAAATTTACCATCTTTGATTATTTGTTATATTCATGATTCTCTCAGTGTTGCTGGCACAAGCAGTTCCAGGTCGCTTGTCACGGTGTGATCTGAACAGGATAAATGGACTTGGTAGTCAAGAGTTTCACTAAATGTAAGAGGTCAAACATGAGTTTGAATTTTGTCTGGAACTCAGAATTTCTCCTTGTCTCACGCTCGTGACAAAGTGAACATTCAACCTCACTAAAAGAGAAGCTTCCCATAATATAATCACAGGAGATGCTTAAAAGACAAGCACTGAATCCAAACTCATTATCCGACGTGATTCGACGAGAATAACTCCATATTGACGAGGTAATTTGGTAAACAACTAAGCATACGTAACTGATTCCTTTAAGATGAATGCAGTGTGTACCTTTGACATGAATAAGAAATATACAGCTTCTACTCAGACCAGACGAGTCGGTGGCTTTGTATGTAATGTGCTTTTTACCAACAACTAGCTTTTGCGGAGGCCGTAAACCATGGAGCGTCAGGGACTCGTTAGAGTTGTCGGTGTGGACTGGTAACTGCCACTTTACATTTGCATATGATTGGCCAGGCTCTGTTGGAATATTGTCCATATCAGGTGGACATGTGATGCTAGGAGCTTGGATATCTGTCGAGAAAGCAATTTGCCTGAACTAAATGTTGAATTATTATTATTATTATTATTATTATTATTATTATTAGTTATACATCGTCCTATTTAATCATGGCCAATTACAGGTGTAATTAACAATTTTTAACTTTAACAATGTTATTAATGCGCCTTTTTTGTTGGTGAGGGTAAAGAAGAACATAAGTTTGCTGGAGAGAAAATTTTTGTATCTTTTATAAACCAATCTTTTCTATTTCATATTTAATTAGTATTCTGTTGACGAAGTCCCTGAAGATGATTGGTTTGTCACGCATTTTGCAGCTGTAAATGTATTTTTATAAATCTAGTATCGTATAATTGAATTTCTGTAATTGTTAAAACTGTATTTTAGTTTTTCTTTACTGAATGGGTTTATCTGGGAATTGTTTGGTTCAGTAAACCAATTGATAAACTTAGTTTCAAAGGAAGCTGTAAACTGACCATCTCTAAATGACTCCATTGATCACTCATTTAGAAATGTTAAATAATCATTAAAAAAAAAAAAAATGAGAGGGAAATAAATGACAAACCACCAGTGCACTATCAGTTATATTGACGACGATTTACTTTCGCGTGCGCCATCGTAAACTGAATAAAATTTCTAAGTACATCATATTCGTTCTTACCTCTGCAGATTGTCTTGTTGGTATCCTCGCTCCATGTTCCACTTTCAAGGCAGGATACTTTTGGTGCGCCCTCGAGTTGATAACCGACCGTAACATTGCATATGAAGAAGCACTCGGTTTTATAATTTACACCTGAAGGTATCTGGCAAGTACTTGGATAAACCATTCCATGAGATGGTGTTGCAATGCTTGGGCACTTAACGACTGATTGGAAAGGGAAAGAAAATAGTTAAGAAGGAAAGTCCCATGCAGCCGGAGCTCCTGTCTCAAAATCATTTTACAACCAGGAGCATTTCAACGCCCATTGGATGGGACGACGCTGAGCCATTTTTATCGGGAGAAGAATGGGGATATCAATAATTCGTATAGCAAGCAAAAATCTTCATTTCATAACAAAATAATTAATAATAATAATCCCATTACAGGTTTATTAAGCTGTGCAACCATTTCCAAAAAAAAAAAAAAAAAAAAAAATGATTCACGAATTTTACGATTGACATTCAAAAATACGACTTGTTAAACCAATTGTTGTGCGTAGGTTACGTACTGTTGCATGTGGTCACGTTGCCTGACCATGTTCCGTCTGCTCCACATGAGCGCAAAGGAGATCCAGCCATTCGGTATCCTGTGTTACAAGCAAGGGAGGCTTGGGAACCAAATGAAGATCCGCATGAAAGAGAGGTTATGGATCCATAGACTGGTGGCTGGAGGACTGGGCATGATTTTTCTGTGGATCAAACATATTTTCCTTTAATTAACTGCTTAAGTAATAAAAACATTTTAGTTTAAGAATAAACGCTTAAATTGCATGGTTTTGTCTATATCGTTAGTCCCGTAGTCTTTGAGTGCTGTGCTCTAGTTCCTCTGGGAAACGCGGCTCAGATTGGTGAAAAAATGAAGCACGCACCAAAATTAACCGGAACGAAAAACTTTTTTTAACGAGATTACTAACTGTGTTCAAACTTTTAACTTTGCTCTAGCCCAAAAAAACAAAGTAAAAATCATTAATTATAATAATTTGCGACATAAATTATGATTATTATGAAAATTATTAGTCATAATGATAGTTATTGTTAACATTTATGATAATTCTTGTACTAATTTTGACAATTACATTTAGTGACTTACTTGCTACTTGTACGGTAAAAGTACAGTTAGCTCGGTTTCCACTGTTGTCTATTGCGGAATACAGTACATTGTACAGACCGATACTGAGGTTGACAGGGGGACGAACGCCCGGGTAGCTGATAGACACGTGACCAGAGTTGTCATTCGCAATTGGTTCAATCCATGTAAGTAAAGCCCTGGATGAACATTCCGTAGCATAGAACACCATATCGCTAGGACATGTGTTATTGAAGGAAGGTGGAGTGTTATCTGTAAACGACGAAAATAGTTCAACTTCAAGAGACTAAATTCAAGGAGCAGTGCTGCAGATGGATCTTGTAGAACATCCGTGACCGTTAACGTTGGCGAAGCCACTTAACGGTTACTTGGTAGTACATGGCTGTAAAATTGTTTCTTGTCTGTTGCAATCATTAAGAAATAGAGCTTGGATAGTCAATTTTCAAAAGGAAGTGTAAGAAACCATTCCTATATTAAGTTAAGCCGCACTACCTTACCTGTACAGTTTGTATTGTTCGACCCAGTCCACTGCCCTTTATTACCACATACTCGTGCAGATGTTCCTTCAAGGACATATCCAGGCCTTTGACAAGTGAATGTGCATGTCTGGCCATACGGACTGCTCGATAGACACGAGGATGGAGATACATGTACAACATCATCAGTTGGAGGGACGAGCGGGTCACAGGTGATAACTAAATAGATCAAAAGTTTAGATAAATATATACCAGCGATGCAACATCTCGTGGTATAATATGAAATGTCCCAAATGTCTCTTGTATTTTATTAGTATACGCAGGCACTCATATTTTATTCCATACCTTAGAAAATAAGTGGCCGACGCAATCAATCTGATATACGAGCAGCGTTCAATGGGAAAGTTGGGTGTAATACCGTCAGGAATTCTGATTGACTGTATTTTCTATGGCATGGTATAACTAACTTTATACCGCTGGACCCCGCTTAGTCGAACTCGATAGTTTAGAAGTTGCCCCATTTACGATGTCAAACCCACTTTCACTGGAGTTTCCCCTGCTTTTTTGTCAGTCATTTACCATTGGTTATTTGGAGCTTTGCTATATATTTCGGATCGATTAGATAAGATTACCGCTTTCCTTACACCTAATTTTGTTACACGTCTGGTATAGATGTCTTGTATCTATTACCTTGGCAATAAGATGTTTCTCCACTCCAAGTCCCATTTTCCAGGCAACGCCTTACTGACGAACCAACCATATTGTAGCCAACATTACATGAAAAACTACAATGTGTATCATAAGGTTCCGATGTAATGTTTGTACAGCCGGTTTTAACTCCATTTGTCGGAATAGGAAGCGACAGACATCTAATTTCTGGAGAGAAATGAAAAACAAAAAGCGCATGACTTAGTAAGGGCAATCATATACTTGCACAGACCTTACGCCTTAATCAAACAACAGACAGAGGTCTAGTAGACGAGAATTTTTTTCATTCTGTGGGCCATACAGCTCAGGCAAAATCCAGCTTCCTGCAGAGTTTGGTTGTATCTCTGTCTGGCGATGGAGTTTGCGACAAGTTCAATGGGTTATCTAGCCGAGAGGTGCTTATCTTTTGATCAATTCCGTGTACCAATCTAACTGGTGCTATATTTTTGTGTCTATTCCGTTATACCTTGACAGCTAGGTAAAGGATTATCCCAAGCTCCTGGAGGTCTGTTACCAGGGGCAACACACGCGACCGTTAACGAGCCATTCAAACGATGACCAATGGCACACGTAAAGTTACACTGAGCTCCAAAATGATTACCGCAGTTGCTCATCCTCAATGCACTTCCTGAATTAACTGTCAGTGACGTACAGCTAATAACTGGTGACATTAAAAAAGAGGTGGTTAGCATGTCTCGTATAACAAACACCTAGCTTGTTGTGACAACCATCAAGAAATAACCTTTTCATACCTAATACTTTTATAGCAAAGGTACAGGTAGCTCTGTTTCCTGAATGGTCCACAGCAGTGTAGGAGATCACGTGCGTTCCCTGACTGAATCTTTGTGGTGGTTTGTAATTTGACGTAAGTGAAGGCGTGGCTCCTAAGTTGTCCGTAGCAACAGGCTCAGTCCAGTTTACTTGGGCTGAAAACATATCACGCTCTGCATACACCAGCAACGGGCTCGTTGGACACGTAACACCGAATGTTGGAGGAAGAACGTCTGCAAGAAGAACAAGTGTTACATTATAGAACTCTCTTTTATAAGACAGAAAAAAAAGTCAGCGTATGAAACTCTAGGGTACGACCATCCATGTAAAAGTTGTTCAGCGGTATTTCCATTTCATGTTGTTTGTGCTGTACAAGGTGAATCTAACTTTTAGGTATTTTACCATTCCAATGTAAGCTCCCGAACAGTATTTTCATGTGGTACTGTTTATTATACAGTACAAGGTGGTTCTAGCTTTTAAGTCAGTGGATGTGACCACAGCGTGTGACCATTCAAATGAAAGCTAACATTCTAACGTTAAAGTAAAGCCTTTTAATTCATATAAAAGTACTAAGCGGTAACTTCATGTGGTGTTTTATCATGCTTTGCAAGGAGGTTGTAACTTTTTAAACTGGTACGTCTCGATCTGGATAAAGCCCTAATGCGTGGCCATTAAAATGGGGGTTATTAAGTGGTACTGTACTATGCGTTACATGACTACTCTAATGTTTACGTCCGTGAATGAAACCTTGTTTCAAGACTCTCATAAATGATTTCGTTCTAATTTTACACCTTTACCTGTACAGTTGATGGAATTTCCACTCCATTGCCCGGTGTGCAAACACGTTCTGGTGACATTTCCGTCAGCACTGCCATATTCACTTTGACAGCCAAATACACAATTTGATCCATAGGTATTACCACAGGAAACAGTCAGCAGAACTGCTCTTGCAGGGATGCTCAAGGGCGGACATGTGATAGCTTAAATCGTAATAAACAAATTTTTAGTTAGAACATGTATATAATAATGTTACCTAAGTATAAGGTTATTAAGTCAGTTTATAAGTTTGGTACACGGCGTAAATTTTTTGCAAGATATAAAATGTTACTAATATTTTAATTTTTTCTCTTTAATTCGAAGGTGACCCTCAAATCAAAGGGCCCCTCTGAAGGCAACTACATGAGGTAATGAAAACAAAGAACAACGACAAAAGAACGAGGATTGTAATGCTTATAAACAATGGGTTTGAAGCTACTCGGGAAACGAGTACACTTTATTTTCACCTGTGCAATTGAAATCTTGGCCACTCCAGGTGCCGTTTTCTAGACATCGTCTTGATGACGAGCCCATTCCGGTGTATCCGGAATAACAAGAAAACTGACAAACTGTGTCGAAATACTCTATTGTTATGCCTGTACAGGTACTCTTGATGCCGTTGGTTAGGAGTGCAAAAGCTGGACACGTGACAGCTGTAAACAAAATGATAATTTAATTTGATAATCCGATTATCTACTCAGCAAATAGCAAATCTAGCAAGTTATAGCAACTCTGTCTGTCCTCCGTCTGTCCGTCCGTCCGTCCTTTCGTCTGTCTGTTTGTCTGTCTGTGATTACCTTTATGTCGTCGTGATTGCACCTATAAACTCTATTTTTTACAAAACTAGGCCTTGGTAAAAAAAATGGCAGACAAAATGAACCGAATAACAGAGCAGTTTCCCCTTATCTCATTTCTTAATCACACGTATTTGGTCCCTTGCACAATATTCAAGTGTTTGGAAAATGCTCTCATTTTCTGACGCTTATCAATCACCATCAAGAGTTAAGCCTCACCATAACACTGAGGCTGTGTTCCAGTCCATGTTCCATTGCTGTTACATGTCCTTGTTACTGATCCAGTCAGGACGTACCCCACGTCGCAAGAAAACCGACAGGTTTCTCCTGGCAAATCGGAGCAAGTCTCTAAATGTCCTTGGGAAGGCGCTGACAGCTTCGGGCAGCGGTTCACTATGTCGAGAATCAAGTAACGAATGTTACCCTTTTGAAGGTAACTTACGTATGTCTCTTAGATCTTGAATAGAAGTGTAATTTTGTGACACTGAATAACTCGGGATCAATACTAAAACAACGATAGACCGCAAGATTTGGAATACAATCACACGTACCTTAGCGTACTGACACACAAGAACAGACAGTGTTTGTTTTTTAGATACATTGCGTAACAATTCATCTGATGGTTACGGTAAAATAGGTAATCGCGATACAGATCTAAGACCTTTAGATACAAGCATATTTTAATAAGAAATGAGTTGTTCAAAAATGATTTAAATTGTAGCAGGGAAAGGGCCACAAAGGAAGTACCATAAAGGCGAAAGGCAAAAAGCGGAGAAGAATCACCAGGACTGATCAATGGATGAAAATGCGTAGAATTAAATGACGGGTTAGTTTGGTACATATGATTAAATGAAACCTTTTTTTTATTTTTATTTATTTATTTTTTTCTCATTTCTGTTCTAGTTAATAATATAATTATGGGGAATAACAAACAAATCCCCCAAATTACAAATTAGACTTAAATTGTCAGAACATACTACGACCTAGCTCATTAACATGGCGGGATTCTTCTTTGCAGCACAAGACCTTACCTCCTTGACAAATTAAGGGGTCTGCAGGATTCAATTGTACTCCTTCTGGACAAGAGCACTGATAACCTTGTGGATTTGGAAGACAAAGGTGACTGCATCCTCCATTTGACTGAGAACAGTTGGTGGATCCTACACGACCAGAAATTTAATTATATTATTCTAATTTGCGCTCTAGAGATTTAGTCGTTGCCATACTCCTACATCTTTGAGTATCGTGCAAAGCCAACTTTCAGCTGGATCTAGGTTTCAAATTGACATATATTCTACCTCGACCTTTTCTTCTTGGCATTTATGCAGTTTTGTTATTTTCACACTATCATAGGACAAAGATCTACATTATGTCAACTACAGTGCGGTTTTCAATTTAGTGTCATAAAACCAAAACCAAGCCAATTACTTACTAATTAAACTAGTCAGCCAATGTCAAACCTTAGTACAAACCAAAAAATGCCTGATTACTTAGCTTTCGATGCTAAATTGAAAACCTCTCTAACCGGAATTGAATTATCTTTTATTAAATACGGCCGTCTGACATCAAGAAGTTACAATTCAGTTGGTTTTTGTCGCCAGTATTCATTTTCTCCTTGAAAACCGTTTTAAATTACACAACTTGCCGTCAGCTTTCAGTAAAGGTTACCTACAACCTCTCCATCACAACGCCGCTTAGAAAAAAAGCTGTGGAGAACTAAACTGAACATGCATACCGTTAAAAGTTTCAGTGTGGTCATAACTGTGAAGCTCCATTAGGGTTCCCATTCCACGAACCACGACTTCTGTTACAGAAGATGTCATGTTGTATTTGTGAATGCTTCGGCTGTTCCAATCAGACCAGTACAGAACGTCATTGTATAGAGCGAGTCCAAAAGGGTGCATATCAAATGATAAATCCAGCATCAGTGTTCGGTTATTTCCTTGTAGGTCCACCCTCTCAATCCTATCGAGGTTCGCATCGCACCAGTACAGCATCCTACTTTGATAATCCATTGCGAGCGAGTTCACCCACACAAGTCCGGAGCTAACAAGAATTGTCCTGTGAGAACCGTCCATGTTAGCTTGTTCAATCTTTGACGATGATCCACGACTGCCCCAATACATCTTTCTGAAAGAACAATTTAACGTTTTCTTATAAGTCATTGTACAGAGAGAGTGTCCTACAATAGTTTCACGATACAGATATTGTATTCAAGTGCAAATAATAATATCTTTCAAGTTTTTTTTTTGATATTATACATATCGATAGCCCGAGCAAGTTCGATTTGCCACTAGATATCTGGATATTTGCAAATGAATCTCCCGAAAATCTCTCAGAGACGGCCCAATACCCTCCGTACACAGCCTGCCTTTTCCAAAGACTTACCACCATTGTCCACGTAGCCCGACTCAGTAGCTATAAGAGAGACCTAACCTTATAATATTGTTCTTTATGAAATATCCACATTTATAAATTGAACCGAATAAACGTCTGAGTAAATACGTATTACCGTGGCTTCTTAGATTACCTTTCTGCAATATCGAGTAGTATAGCTCTTGGCTGTTCAATGCTTGATGTGATTAGACCCCTTCTAGACGACCCATCTAACTTTGCCACCTCAATTCTACTTGTTCCCTCATCTGTCCAGTAAATATTACGTCCAACATAATCTACTGCCAGTCCTCCAGGAGTGGTAACATTAGTGTGCGCGATGACTTTGACTGAAGACCCGTTAGGAAATGAACTGGCCACCAGTTTTAACGTCACATCTGTCCAATAAACCTTTCCTTCGACCGGATCGTAATCAACAGACACGGGCCTTGATATGTTTGTGTTGATTCCAAGCGGATAGCAAGGGGTTTCTGGTATTTGTAGAGGAACCTTGTAAATTTCTTCCGCATCCGCTTCAGCAAAGATGATAAATTTATTCGAAGTTATCTTGTGAAACAATTCTTGCACAAAGAATGAAAACAGAGAGTATACGTGTGAGTATGCGAGAGATCTAAATATTAATAACCAGTCAGTTTGTCTTACTCAATCCACATGCCAAGCCAACTGGTATCGGGAAGAACCAAGGCTGTTTCTTTTCATCTCAGTAATTTTTATTAAAACTACAGAGCAGTAGATCGCTCTCACCATAATCACAGCTTTTCCCATCAGGCTTAAGTTGAATGCCTGTTGGACACGCGCACTGATATCCTTCTGGATTTAGAAGACACAAATCACTGCAGAGGCCATTGTTTTGAGCGCAAGCATGGGAACCTGAAGATGCAAAACAAACACTTTTTATCTTACCGACTCAGTAAGTGGCACAAAAAAAAATTTCACAAAACTTCTTATGAAGTGATACTTGGAGATAAGATATTAACAAGATACCTAAAAATATCAAGGCTGGATCAAATACGTGAATGTCCATAGGTTTTTGAAGGCCATTGACTATGATTTCCTGGTTTCCACTGCTTAAGTTGAAACGTGAAACGCTCTTGGTATTCCAATCAGTCCAGTAAAGCATGCCCTGATACACCGCTAGTCCATAAGGATGAATATTAGCTGCAGTTGACATGATTAACTGTCTGTTTCCTCCATCGAGGTCTGATACCTCGATTTTGTCAAGTTTAGCGTCAGCCCAAAACACGCGATTTGTCGCTTGGTGGATAGTGAGTCCATTTGGCCAGACAAGGCTTCCTGTTACAATGGTTCGCCTCGCTGAGCCATCCATCCCAGCTTGTTCGATCTTCGGATTGGCGCCCCAGTCTGTCCAATACATCATGCTGAAAGCAACCCAACGGAATCCTAACATAACTGCATCTTTTAAACTTACTACACTCTTGTTTTTTTATAACAGAACATTTAATAAGTATATCGAGGTTAAAAGCAGCGAAATATTTAGAATATTTTAAGAATAAACCCGAGGCTGCGATTTTGAAAAAAAGTACTGTTTTTTTTGCTAAAAATTTGTAAATGCATTACAACTATATTCATTTTTTAACTCAACTATGGAAATTCTGCCTAGCTTTCTGTAAAGAGTGAAGATAGCCAAATAGAAAAACAATAAAACAAAACAGTGTTAGCCCTTTGTTCGACGCTAACAACATTTCTGGCTTTATTGCCTTCAGTCTGGCTTCAAGCTTACTTCAACAGCACTTAATTATAAGTCCAATCAAAGCGTCGCATGCTAAGAATATTCAAAAAAAAATATTTTCAGCCCAAAATCAGCAGAATATGAAGAGTTAAATATGAATAGTTAAACATAAATAGTTAAATATGAATAATCAGACGGGCCAGGACAGAAAAACAATGTCTTTGTTGCAATACGTTTTGCAATATTTAGAAAAATTCTACGACGAATTTATAAATACCCAGGAGATATGTTGACATATTTTCAGAAGCCCTTGAGTGTGACATAAAGATTACTTCATGGAAAGTGCGCGCATACGGTATTTACGGACGAGTTGTTGACCTATCAGAAAACGGAAGAGTCAGCGTAGCTAACGGGTGAGAATTCTGATACAAAAACGACGAATGCGTAAGTACCGTAGAGAGGACTTTTCGTGCTGTAATTTGTTTATTTTATGCATACTGTGATTTTCATTTTCAACTTTCTAATAAAATTTATTTGCCTTTTTATTCAGTAGAACAATACTCAAGTTATGTTTTTATTCAATCTGGACGCAAGCACTGTGTCGCTTCTCCGAAAGCCTTTCACACAGAGTGTTTACCTCTTCATCAGTCGACGATTCAGCTGCTTTTGAATTGTTTTCTTTGCCTTAATTGTTTTTTTTTTTTTAGTCGTTTGCTTCAAGCTTCTAGACATTTCCTTCCTTGGTAAAATTCTTTGTCGTCGATAATGCTTACGGGATAATTGCCTTCTTTAAAAACCGGCTCATACTTGAAAAGAGCCCTCGAAGGCTTGGTAGATAGATAGATAACTTTATTTCAACTCGGATTGATGAGGCTGCTTAGGCCTCTAGTGGCTCTTGGTGGCTCGTAATCCTCGCCATCTTTTCGTTTGACTTTAAAATAAATTCCCACAGGTACTTGTTAAGTTTATCTGGTTTGATTTCTTCAACTTTTCTTCTCTATTCTTTCTGTTTGAGGAATAGGCTAAAACAAGCCAACTTCGAGCCAGGTGTTTACCTTAGTGCAGTTGTTCTGATGTTCTTCAGTGGGTTCACCTAAATAGAAGAACCTATTCGAACTTTCCGCCATTCAGAGATTGTCTGTGGTTCATTGCTAATTTGCAAGAAACTTGTGGAAACTTGTGGAAACTTGTGGAAACTCTTCAAACTTTCATGAAGGAATATTGAAGGGACGCCAAAAGGAATGTGACGCGCTGCGAACTAACTGATTCATTTTGACAGCTAATTTCTGATTGGATGAAATGGTTTTCCCACGCGCGTGGGAGAAAGGCGTTTTGCGATTCCGATTGGATAAAGAAAGTTCCGGATGGGTTTTTAATGCGAATGAATCTACCTGAAAATAAAGACAAGATGTTCACAATTTAGTTGAATTTGGTTCTGGGACGTAAAGGTTTCGGATCAATCGACTCCAACAATAGACGATCGGGACTTTCGTTCAAAGTTCGCAGGAAATTTGTCTTCCTTGAAATTTTGTTCTTCGCCAACATTCTTCGAATTTCCCCTACGTTCATCGCAACTGTCTTTACCGGTTATCAGCTACCAGCTATTTATAAAGAATCCTGTTAATACAAAGTTTATTTTGCGTTATTACTTGCCCGGTACCAACCGGTCTTTTTTCTTTATTTTTTCTCTTTATATATCCCCTTAGGTGTTTTTTAACTTGGCTGCCTATTGGTTTGAGGTCACATTCAGATGATATTTTTTTCGAGGAGAATGTGTACCGCATAATATGTAGCCACGTAATGCCACTCATCGCTCCCGGCCAAACTGGCTTTCGCAAACCAGGCCAGAAGCGATGACAAACGGCTCAAGCTAAAGAGCTTGGGAAGCCCCATTAAATATCTTACTTTTGTCTGTTAATGGAGAGGCTGGAAATTACTTTGCACTCTAGTCGCATTTGACTTACCCATTTCTCTCATCAAGCAAGATCGCCCTCGGCTCATCAAGTCCATCTTTGATCAACAGTTTCCTGCTTGTTCCGTCAAGCCGAGCCACTTCAATCCTATTGGTCCCTGTATCAGTCCAATAAATGTTTCGTCCCACATGGTCGATGGCTAAGCCGTCTGGAGTTTGTACATTACAGCGAAACAACATCTTCACTGAAGTTGCGTTAGAAAAAGCGCTGATGATACGACCTTGCGCAACGTCCGACCAGTACACCCGATCTTCGAGAGGGTCATAGTCCAATGCAATAGGATGCTGATTTCCAAGGTGGATAAACAATGTTTGTGCAACGAAATAGCTGACGTCCAAGGAAATTTTCTTAGTGGACTGGTCGGCGCCATCAGTAAACAGAAGAAACTTGTTCACCTCTACAATTTAAGTGACATGCAAGGTTATTATACGGTTTAAAAAGTCCTAACTTATAGGCATTATTCCGAAGCGTTTTGATACTAATTGTTAGAAGACATTTACTTTTGTGGGATTTCCATAGCGTTTTCAAGTGAGTTCGACCTTGTTATTATTCCAAGATGGCGGCCGAAACTGGTGAAGAATTGCAAATGGTAAGCACATTTTCCATTCGGATATTTCGATTGGGAATTTAAGACAACCTGTCAAAATGTTCTGTCTATTTTTGAAATTTTCCGGTTGGTCGGGGCAAAGTTGTCTTAGCACTTACATTCTGACCAAAATTTCTGGATTTTTGAAAGGTAATGCTAAAAGGTAACCACTCCTGTCACCAACGCTACAGGTTCTCTCCCAGCGAGGAGAGAGGCATTGTGGGAGTTAACTTCTTTGCTCAAGAACACGATAAAAGGACCCCGCAAGAGCTCGACTCCGGAATAATTAATTCGGAGGATATAAGGCTAACCTTCGGATCACCGAGTATTATAGTCTTGTTGTTCATGTTTTGTTATCATGAAAAATATGCTTTTGCTCCAGATTCTTTGCGAAAACGAAGCTTAACAGAAAAAAAAACTTACTGTCTTCGCACGTCTTGCCATCTTGCTTCACAGTCAAACCAGTTGGACAAGAACATTGGCTACCAGAGGATTTTGCTACACAGAAATGACTGCATCCTCCATTGTTTACAGTGCAAGGGTTTGAAGCTTTAAAAAGACACAAAAAGAACGTTTAATTTTAGTACAGTGCAGAAACAGTTGGGGTACCGTGTTTGTAGAAACGCGGATCTCGTAGAAAAGATCACGAACTGAAATATGATAATAAACTCTAAATTCTTGCAATTGTCAGTCATCAGTGTTCTTCTCCTGTATTTCGAGGCCTAATATTGAAGCGACTGGTCGCCAAATCGGCATTAGGTACTGGGGAAAAAACGAAGGATTCTTTCGTAATATTTGTATTGCAATTTACAAAGATTGAAAAAAGATTGATTGAGACGAAGACTGGTCCTATTGAAAACATGAGTGAATTCGTGAGCCTATGATGGCCCTATAAATTTGGCTCTTTCTTTTTATTGTGACTTAATGTATCATTATTTGTTACAATGTCGGGCCCCGCTTTAATCAGCCGACGCCATACGTGGGCAGTGTAAGTTGTAATTTGTTAGGGAAATAAATAAAACTGTAATAAACTGTAAGAAAACTGTATAAATACCTGAAGGTTGACGGGAGCTGTCGTATGGTACAATACCCATAGGCTGTCCGCCATTGACACTGAAACTTCGTAGCACGTGTCCAGTGGCAGCGTCCAACTGATGAACCTCTTTTTGTGCAACCCAGTCAGTAAAAAACAGGAAAGGAGGAATTAGCGCAACTTCAAACGGATGTAAGTACTGTTGCTGGTAAAGAAGCTTTCTGTCGTTGCCATTGTAGTCGACGGATTCCACCCTGTCATGTCCTGCATCCACCCAAAATATTCGTTTATTTCCTCTGTCAAGCTCAATACCATTGGGCCAATGAAGATTGGTTGTTACGATGGCGAGTCTTTGGCTACCGCTAAGCGAAGCTCGTTCGATTTTGGGATTAACTCCCCAGTCCGTCCAGATCATTAAGCCGCTATCCAGATCCAGGTTTATTGCTCTGGGCTCATCAAGGCTGAATGAAATTAACCTACGTTGGTTATTACCATCTAGGTCTGATACTGATATGGTATCATGCGTCGTATCAGTCCAATACAGCTCTAATGCTCTCCAATCCACCACCAGTCCATCACAAACTCCAATACCAGTGATAATTGTAGTCGTGCTTGCGACGTCGATGCGGAAACGTTTGATATTTTGTTCTGTTACATCACTCCAGAATATGTAACCCAAACTGAAATGGACATCTATGGCAACAGCTCGTGTTAAACCCGAAATTATGGAACGAGCTGCTCCAGTTTTATAGTCGATGGCTAAAATATCCGAAGTGTTTGATGCCAACAAACATGGTGGACTGCATAAAGTGGCTACAAACCGAAAAAAATAAGATAAAAGTGAAGTAAAATGTATCGAGCTGTATCGAAACTGACACATGGTGATATTTAAATATTTTCTAGTGATTGAAAAATAAATTACTTAAATAAAAAACGACATGACAACGTTCCTTGTTCACTTTGGCCACACGTCTTAAGTGGCCAACTAGAATGTAAAAACTACGAGGTGCAAATTTGTAAAATTTGACATTTGCGTTCTGTTAATCAGCTGACATCTCCGCTTCGCACAGATCTTTCAATTTCATCAGCTAGCTGCACAAAGCCATTAGAAAGTTATCAAAAAGATGCCAAAGTAGTCAAACTTGCCAGGTAGATGCCTAATTAGTGAAAAGCTTTTCCGAAAAAAGCTGTCGCAATAATGAGAAAATCATCATCTCAACTATAATCGCTATATTTGCCATGGTTTATTGTATGAATACAACCTGAAGCCATGCCTTATAGCCAGCTCACTTAAAATATCAACTTATTTTATTTCATTATGGCCCGGCACATATTCTCCTTCTAACAATAGTTTCGTTACTCTTGTAGACTATCGGGTCTTGGGACATTGATTTATTGGCGGCAGATTAACTTGAAGGATCTTTCATTTTAGGTATCAACACGACGTATGTTTCGCCTCTTACCTTGACAAAAAGGAGATTCTCCACTCCAAGTTCCGTTTTCCCGGCATTGCCTGACCGACGATCCAATTAAGTAGAAGCCTTTATTGCAAGAAAAATTACATTGAGTATGGTAAGGTTCCGATACCAAGTCGGTACAGCCGGTCTTAACTCCATTTGCTGGACCTTGAAGAGTTGGGCATCTTATAACTAAGAGAAATAAAAGATCAAAGATATTGCACATAGGCTTTGGAAACGCTTCTTATTCGTTTCCGGTATAAACGTTTCTCTCCTAATATCGCCTTGTTTTATAATACATGTATATATTATACATACGTATTTCTGTTTATCATACTTTGGCAATATGACGTTTGTCCACTCCAAGACCCGTTTTCCAGGCATCGCCTTACTGGTGAGCCAGTCAGATTGTAGCCAACATTACATGAAAAGCTGCAATGTGTATCATAAGGTTCCGATGTGATGTCGCTACAGCCGGCCTTGACACCATTTGTTGGAACTGGAAGTGACAGGCATCTTATAGCTACAGTAGGAACAATATAAATGTAAAATGTTTGAGTTTCCTTGGACTTTCCGCATATAAACTTACATGACATCTTAATAACGTCACTTGACAACAGAATGGACGTAAAAAATGTAACAGTAACAAATTGCTAAGAACTTTTGTGTAAAGAAATACAAAATCCTCTTCAAATACTCGCTATTGTGGGGGACGGTGATTTAAATTGTTCGCTACAGGCTGAAAGTCGTAATTAATTGGCTTTAGAGCAGAAAAATACACGCCACATGCATCCACCAAAGACGCAAGAATAAGTTGCTTATGACGATTTGATTCAAATCAGTTGAAATGAAAACACATGACGAAACAGAAGTTCACATATTGTATCATTCCAAAATATGTCTTGAATGCTTCGAAGGTATATTCTTTTTCGCGTACCTTCGCAGCTAGGCAAAGGATTGTCCCAGTACCCTGGAGGTTTGTTACCGGGGGCAACACAAGTCACCGTTGAGGATCCATTCAAACGATAACCAATCGTACAAGAAAAGTTACATGTTGCTCCAAAATGGTTGTTACAGCTGCTCATGCGCAGCGGAAGTCCTGGATCTACGGTCAACGAGGTGCAATTGATCACTGTGGAAATATCCAACAAACATGTCAGCATCATTTCTTCTCTTCGTTACGAACACTTTTTCTACTTACATATCTTAGCTTTTAAAAATTGTGTAAATGTAGTCAGGAGATGACATAGTCGATAAAGGTGCGGTTTTTTGTTATTGACTTGTATATTTTAGCAGGACGTTTCGGCTAACTCTTTAGCCTTTGTGAGGTATATATGAAATAATTCATATTTGAACTCTACTACCGCAGTTCAAATATGAATTATTTCATATATACTTCACATCATTTCACTCACGGGAAGATATGAACTCAATTAATTGACCTCGCTCCCAATGTGTGGCTTCATAGCTCAGTTGGTAGAGCATCGCACCGGTATCGCGGAGGTCACGGGTTCGAATACCGTTGAAGCCCTGATTTTTTTACAGGCTTCTTCTTTCCAGTTGCTTAAATTGGAAAATTTACTGCGATGATCACACTTCACTTTCTTTAGCCTTTATCAGTTGAAAAACCGCTTGATGTTACGCGCGATTTAAAACGTTTGAAATAGAAACGTTGCGCGTGCTGTATGCGCGTGACTCGAGAGAATTTTAAGTGCGTGCTAAGCGCTTGTAGACTTCATACAAGTCATTCACAAAAACCAGCACCTTTATCTTAGCTTTTCTTTGCGTGTTCACTCAACTGCCACTACCAGCATAGAACTGGCAAGCATGTCGGTATGGTCTGTAATAGTCCTTATAAATTATGGCTATTCTTTTATATACACACATGCGTGTGAGTTAGCTGAATAAAACTGGTATCATTTTTACCTCTAACATCAATGGTGAAGGTGCAAGTGGCCTTGTTTCCTGATTGGTCAGCTGTAGTGTATGTGATTATGTGAGTTCCTTGGCTGAATCTTTCAAACGGTTTGTGATTTGATGACATGCTAAGCAGAACTCCTGAGTTGTCAGTAGCAGCTGGCTCGGTCCAGTTAACCTCTGCTGAGAACAGACCTCGTTCTGCATACACTACTAACGGACCTGATGGACATGTTGCATTGAACGTCGGAGGAAGAATGTCTGCAATGCAGATGAGCTCTTCATTAACGAAGAAGACAAATTGACAATTATATTATCATATTCATCCATGTATGTCTTATTTGTGGAATTATCGTTTTTGATAGGCTCTTCTCCAGACTACAGTGTATTTGTTACGCAATTGGGCAACGACTACATGAGGTCAGTTGCCATGAAAATTTATCACATCTACTAGCTACAAAAAGTCGTTAGGAAGTTGTCAAAATAATGCTAAAGTTAGTCAAACGTCTTCAAAAAGATGCCTCATTGGTCAAAAATTGTACGAAAAAAGTTACCAAAATAATACGAAAAACTCTGTCAAGTAGCAGAGGTCATGCCATGCATCTTCACTGTGGTTTAATGTAAGTATACAATCGAAAGCGTGCTTTTAAACCAGCTCGTTTAAACAACCAACTCACTTATTTTATTATGGCCACATCTTCTCCTACTAACAAAAGTTTTGTCACTCTTCCAGATAATCAGGTCTTGGTAGCATGCTTTATTGGCGGCAGACTAACTGAAACGAGGTTTCATTTTGAGTATCAACGATGTATGTTTCGCCTCTTACCTTGACAAATAGGCGATTCTCCACTCCAAGTCCCGCTTTCCTGGCATTGCCTAACCGACGAACCATTTAAGTAGTAGCCATCATCACAAGAAAAATTACATTGAGTATTGTAAGGTTCCGATACCAAGTCAGTGCAGCTGGTCTTAACTCCGTTTGTTGGACCTGGAAGAGTTGGGCATCTTACAACTAAGGAAGAATAAAATAACAAAGATATTACACATTAGCTTTGGGAACGCCTCTTACTCGTTTATACTGTAAAAATGGTATATGAATGTTTCTCTTCTAATTTCCAATTGGTTTTATAAAATATATTTCAAACCTTGGCAATATGACGTTTGTCCACTCCAAGACCCGTTTTCCAGGCATCGCCTTACTGGTGAGCCAGTCAGATTGTAGCCAACATTACACGAAAAGCTGCAATGTGTATCATAAGGTTCCGATGTGATGTCGCTACAGCCAGTCTTGACACCATTTATTGGAACTTGAAGTGACAGGCATCTTAAAGCTACAGTAGGAACAATATAAACATGAAATTTCTAGCTGAGAGTTTTTTTTTTTTTTTTTTCACCTTTCATGTAGTCTTATATTACGTTTTAATAACGTCATTTCATGGCAGAGTAGACCTAAAATAATGCAGTTACGGCTGCTAAAAACTCTTGCTTCAAAATACAATCAAATCCCATTCATATACACGCTTTAATAATAAGACTCCATTTTATTTTCGGCGAGTGGCTTGTTCACTGCATACTAAAAGTGAGCATTATTGATGTTGAAAAGGAAAACTGAATATTTTAATGGCATCCACGAATGACGTATGAACGCGATTTTTGTTGTGACTTGCTCTTAGGATGACATGGCATGACAAGACAGACCTCTACATATTGTAACATTCCAAAGAGATATCACTTGAGTGCTTCAAAGATATATTCTTTCTCGCATACCTTCGCAGCTAGGCAAAGGATTGTCCCAGTATCCCGGAGGCTTGTTACCCGGTGCAACACAAGTCAGCGTTGATGATCCGTTCAAGCGATAACCAATCGTACAAGAAAAGTTGCATTTTACCCCAAAATGACTAGCACAGCTGCTCAGGCGCAGTGGAAGTCCTGGATCGACTGTTAAAGACGTGCAATTGATCACTGTTGACATTTACAGAAAACTTGTTAGCATCATCTCTTGTCTTAATTGCAAGCACCTTTTCTACTTACTGATCTTTACTTAAAGGCATGATAATTCTCTGGAAACAAGTGCAAACCTTAACACAACCCTACCACAGGCATAAAACTAGGAAACATGTCTGATTCTCAATAGTCCTTATATGCAGTCGTTACATGTAAAACACATACATGTGAGTTAGCTGGATAAATTTGGCACCATTTTTACCTCTGACGTCAATCGTGAAGGTACATGTGGCCTTGTTTCCTGATTCGTCAGCGGCAGTGTATGTGATCGCGTGAGTTCCCTGGCTGAATCTTTCAAACGGCTTGTGATTTGATGACATGGTGAGTAGAATTCTTGAGTTGTCAGTAGCAGCTGGCTCAGTCCAGTTCACTTCCGCTGAAAACAGACCGCGTTCTGCATACACTACTAACGGACTTGGAGGACATGTCTCGCCGAATGTCGGTGGAAGAACGTCTGCAATATGAATAAGCTCTTCATTAGCAACGACTCTATGAACTGTTATAGTTTTTATAATAAACAAAATTATTCTCGCATTTTGATCGGTTCTCCCATATGATCTATTAGAGGACAGACACACGAATGACCTCGTCATTGCAAAGTTTTACCCTCTGTGTTTTAGAATGGCGGAAAGTTTTGAGAATTTAGATAATGTTTTACTTGGCTGAGCGGAAGATAAGGTAAAAAAAAGAGTTGGAAACAAATGATGATATAGTAATATATTTCCAACGGTAGCAATTAAATGTAGACACGATGATAAATGAAAATGAAGCCATGACGCTACTGGAAAAATGACCTAAAAAAATGCAGGCTTTGATCCCGTTCCAAGCCTGAAGCCAGTTGTGTCATGGCGACATTAATATTCGCGTCTATTATCATGCCTAAAAATGATAATATAGTTTGACAATCCGGACCTATACATAGGAAATGGCAAATCTAGGAAATTGTAGCAAATCTCCCTGTCCGTCCATAAGTCCTTCCGTCCATCTGTCTGTCTGTCCGTCTGTCTGTCTGTGATTACATTAATGTCTCCGTGACAGCTCTTAAGAACTCTACTTTTGACAAAACTAGGCCTTGGTAATGAAATGGGAGACGAAATAAATCGAATGAAAGAGAGGTTTCTCATTATCTCATTTCTTAGTCACACGTATTAGGTCCCTTGATTAATATCCAAGTGTTTGGAAAATGCTCCCATATTGTGACGCTTATCAATCATCATCAAGAATTAAACCTTACCATTACACTGAGGCTGTGTTCCAGTCCATGTTCCATTGCTGTTACATGTCCTTGTTACTGATCCAGTCAGGACGTACCCCATATCACAAGAGAACCGACAGATTTCCCCTGGCAAATCGGAGCATGTCTCTAAATGTCCTTGGGTGGGCGCTGACAGCTGGGGGCAGCGGTTCACTGTGCCGAGAATCAAGTAACGAAATTTACATTTTTGAAGGTAACTTACGTATGCCTCTTAGATTTCGAATAGGAGTGTAATTTTGTGACGCTGAATAACTCGAGATCAACTCTAAAACAATAATAAGCCACAAGGTTTGGAATACAGTGATAAGTGCGTTTGTGTACTGACACACAATAACAGATACATTGCGTAACATTACGGTGAAAGAAGTAAATCACGATACAGATCTGAGACATTTAGATATAAGCGTGTTTAAAAAAACAACATGAATTCTAAAAGCATGGTTTAAACTGTAGCGCAGAAAAGACTACAAAGGAAGAACCAGAAAAGCAAGGGCAAAAAGGGAAGAAGAATCACCGGGACTGATCCATTAGTTAAAAATGCGTGGAATTAAACGTTGGATAGAATTTAGTTTGGTAGATATTATTGAAAAAAAAAATCTTATTTCCATGCTAGTTAATTAGATAATTACGAGGCATTATCAGCAAAAAGTTACAATAAATTGTCAAAAGATACTACGATCCAACCCTTTAAACATGGTGGAATTCTTTGCAGCACAAGACCTTACCTCCTTGACAAATAAAGGGGTCAGCAGGATTCAACTGTACTCCTTCTGGACAAGAGCACTGATGGCCTTGTGGATTTGGTAGACAAAGGTCGCTGCATCCTCCATTTGACTGAGAGCAGTTGGTGGATCCTACGAGACCAGGCATTTAATTTGGTTTTTCTTATTTACACTACACCTTAGAATATTGTGTATGCAAACTTAAGGCTTGATTAAATTTCCAATTAGTTGACATGTATTCTACCACAATTTCTTTTTCGCGGTAATAGTTAAGGGCAGTTTTGTAATTTTCACAGTATTATAAGACAAAGGCGATATTAATTCAAGGAAGTGGCTCTCTTACAAACTGTACCTACGTCATGTCAGCTATAGCGCAGTTTCCAGCAGTGTCAAAAAGTGTCATTAAACCAAAACTAAGCCAATTACTTACCAATTAGACTACTCAGCCGATCTCACGCCGTAGTAAAAACCAAAATCAAAACTAAAGTTATTGCCTGATTACTTTCGATACGCAAATAAAACGCAGCCTAACTAGAATTGAATTACCTATTATTAAATACGGCCGTTTGTCATCAGGAACTCACAATTCAGTTAGTTTATTCGCCGGTATTTAGTTTGTCCTTAAAGCTGGCTTTAAATTACGCAACTTGCCGTCAGCTGTCAGTAAAATGTGTACACTCCCTTTCTTTAAAAACGCTGGCTAGAAAATAGTTGTGGACAACTAAACGGAACCTGCATACCGTTAAAAGTCTCCGTGCTATCATAAATGTGCAGCTCCATTAGGGTTCCCATTCCACGAACCACGACTTCTGTTACAGAAGATGTCATGTTGTATTTGTGAATGCTTTGGCTGTTCCAATCAGACCAGTACAGAACGTCATTATATAGGGCGAGTCCAAAAGGGTGCTTATCCAACGATAAATCCAGCATCAGTGCTCGGTTATTTCCTTGTAGGTCCACCCTCTCAATCCTATCGAGGTTCGCATCGCACCAGTACAGCATCCTACCTTGGTAATCCATAGCGAGCGAGTTTACCCACACAAGTCCGGAACTAACAAGAATTGTCCTGTGAGAACCGTCCATGTTAGCTTGTTCAATCTTTGACGATGATCCCCGACTGCCCCAATACATCTTTCTGAAAGGATAATTTAACATTTTCTTATAAGTCATTGTACAGAGAGAGTTTCCTACAATAGTTCCACGATACAGATATTGTATTCAAGTGCAAATAATAATATCTTTCAAAATTTTTTTTTTTGATATTATACATATCGATAGCCCGAGCAAGTTCGATTTGCCACTAGATATCTGGATATTTGCAAATGAATCTCCTGAAAATCTCTCAGAGACTGCCAAATACCCTCCGTACATAACCTGTCTTTTCCAAAGACTTACCACCATTCTCCACGTAGCCCGACTACAATTTTATTACCATACAGAAAAATAACAGTAGCTAAAAGAGAGACTTAACCTGATAATATTGTTCTGTATAAAATATCCACATTTATAAATGGAAACGAATAAACGTCTGAGTAAATACGTATTACCGTGGCTTCTTGGATTACCTTTCTGCAATATCGAGTAGTATAGCTCTTGGCTGTTCAATGCTTGATGTGATTAAACCCCTTCTGGACGACCCATCTAACTTTGCCACCTCAATTCTACTTGTTCCCTCATCTGTCCAGTAAATATTACGTCCAACATAATCTACTGCCAGTCCTCCAGGAGTAGTAACATTAGTGTGCGCGATGACTTTGACTGAAGACCCGTTAGGAAATGAACTGGCCACCAGTTTTAACGTCACATCTGTCCAATAAACCTTTCCTTCGACCGGATCGTAATCAACAGACACGGGCCTTGATATGTTTGTGTTAATTCCAAGCGGATAGCAAGGGGTTTCTGGTATTTGAAGAGGAACTTTGTAAATTTCTTCCGCATCCGCCTCAGCAAAGATGATAAATTTATTCGAAGTTATCTTGTGAAACAATTCTTGTACAAAGAATGAAAACAGAGAGTATACGTGTGAGTATGCGAGAGATCTAAATATTAATAACCAGTCAGTTTGTCTTACTCAATCCACATGCCAAGCCAACTGGTATCGGGAAGAACCAAGGCTGTTTCTTTTCATCTCAGTAATTTTTATTAAAACTACAGAGCAGTAGATCGCTCTCACCATAATCACAGCATTTCCCATCAGGCTTAAGTTGAATGCCTGTTGGACACGCGCACTGATATCCTCCTGGATTTAGAAGACACAAATCACTGCACAGGCCATTGTTTTGAGCGCAAGCATGGGAACCTGAAGATGCAAAACAAACACTTTTTATCTTACCGACTCAGTAAGTGGCAGAGAAAAAAAATCACAAAACTTCTTATGAAGTGATACTTGGAGATAAGATATTAACAAGATACCTGAAAATATCAAGGCTGGATCAAATACGTGAATATCCATAGGTTTTTGAAGGCCATTGATTACGATTTCCTGGTTTCCACTGCTTAAGTTGAAACGTGAAACGCTCTTGGTATTCCAATCAGTCCAGTAAAGCATGTCCTGATACACCGCTAGTCCATAAGGATGAATATTAGCTGCAGATGACATGATTAACTGTCTGTTTCCTCCATCGAGGTCTGATACCTCGATTTTGTCAAGTTTAGCGTCAGCCCAAAACACGCGATTTGTCGCTTGGTGAATAGTGAGTCCATTTGGCCAGACAAGGTTTCCGGTTACAATGGTTCGCCTCGCTGAGCCATCCATCCCAGCTTGTTCGATCTTCGGATTGGCGCCCCAGTCTGTCCAATACATCATGCTGAAAGCAACCCAAAGGAATCCTAACATAACTGCATCTTTAAAACTTACTACACCATTTTTTTTATAACAGAACATTTAATAAGTATATCGAGGTTAAAAGCAGCGAAATATTTAGAATATTTTAAGAATAAACCCGAGGCTGCGATTTTGAAAAAAAGTACTGTTTTTTTGCTAAAAATTTGTAAATGCATTACAACTATATTCATTTTTTAACTCAACTATGGAAATTCTGCCTAGCTTTCTGTAAAGAGTGAAGATAGCCAAAAGAAAAATAATAAAACAAAACAGTGTTAGCCCTTTGTTCGACGCTAACAACATTTCTGGCTTTATTGCCTTCAGTCTGGCTTCAAGCTTACTTCAACAGCACTTAATTATAAGTCCAATCAAAGCGTCGCATGCTAAGAATATTCACAAAAATATTTTCAGCCCAAAATCAGCAGAATATGAATAGTTAAATATGAATAGTTAAACATAAATAGTTAAATATGAATAATCAGACGGGCCAGGACAGAAAAACAATATCTTTGTTGCAATACGTTTTGCAATATTCAGAAAAATTCTACGACGAATTTATAAATACCCAGGAGATATGTTGACATATTTTCAGAAGCCTCTGAGTGTGATATAAAGATTACTTCATGGAAAGTGCGCGCATACGGTATTTACGGACGAGTTGTTGACCTATCAGAAAACGGAAGAGTCAGCGTAGCTAACGGGTGAGAATTCTGATACAAAAAACAACGAATGCGTAAATACCGTAGAAAGGACTTTTCATGCAGTAATTTGTTTATTTTATGCATACTGAGATTTTCATTTTCAACTTTCTAATAAAATTTATTGCTTTTTTATTCAGTAGAACAATACTCAAGTTATGTTTTATTCAATCTGGACGCAAGCACTGTGTCGCATCTTCGAAAGCCTTTCTTACAGAGTGTTTACCTCTTCATCAGTCGACGATTCAGCTGCTTTTGAATTGTTTTCTTTGCCTTAATTGTTTTTTTTTTTAGTTGTTTGCTTCAAGCTTCTAGATATTTCCTTGCTTAGTAAAATTCTTTGTCGTCGATAATGCTTACGGGATAATTGCCTTCTTTAAAAACCGGCTCATACTTGAAAAGAGCCCTCGAAGGCTTGGTAGATAGATGATAACTTTATTTTAACTCGGGTTGGTGAGGCTGATTTGGCCTCTAGTGGCTCTTGGTGGCTCGTAATCCTCGCCATCTTTTCGTTTGACTTTAAAATAAATTCCCACAGGTACTTGTTAAGTTTATCTGGTTTGATTTCTTCAGCTTTTCTTGTCCATTCTTTCTGTTTGAGGAATAGGGTAAAGCAAGCCAACTTCGAGCCAGGTGTTTGCCCTAGTGCATTTGTTCTGATGTTATTCAGTGGGTTCACCTAAAGGGATGAATCTATTCGAACTTTCCGCCATTCAGAGATTGTCTGTGGTTCATTGCTAATTTGCAAGAAACTTGTGGAAACTTGTGGAAACTCTTCAAACTTTCATGAAGGAATATTGAAGGGACGCCAAAGCAATGTGACGCGCTGCGAACTAACTGATTCATTTTGACAGCTAATTTCTGACTGGATGAAACGGTTTTCCCACGCGCGTGGGAGAAAGGCGTTTCGCTATTGCGATTGGATAAAGAAAGTTCCGGATGGGTTTTTAATGCGAATGAATCTATCTGAAAATAAAGACAAGATGTTCACAATTTAGTTGAATTTGGTTCTGGGACGTAAAGGTTTCGGATCAATCGACTCCAACAATAGACGATCGGAACTGTCGTTCAAAGTTCGCAGGAAATTTGTCTTCCTTGAAATTTTGTTCTTCGCCAACATTCTTCGAATTTCCCCTACGTTCATCGCAACTGTCTTTGCCGGTTATCAGCTACCAACTATTTATAAAGAATCCTGTTAATACAAAGTTTATTTTGCGTTATTACTTGCCCAGTACCAACTGGTCTTTTTTCTTTATTTTTTCTCTTTATATATCCCCTTAGGTGTTTTTTAACTTGGCTGCCTATTGGTTTGAGGTCACATTCAGATGATATTTTTTTCGAGGGGAATGTGTACCGCATAATATGTAGCCACGTAATACCACTCATCGCTCCCGACCAAACTGGCTTTCGCAAACCAGGCCAGAAGCGATGACAAACGGCTCAAGCTAAAGAGCTTGGGAAGCCCCATTAAATATCTTACTTTTGTCTGTTAATGGAAACGCTGGAAGTTACTTTGCAGTCTAATCGCATTTGACTTACCCATTTCTCTCATCAAGCAAGATCGCTCTCGGCTCATCAAGTCCATCTTTGATCAACAGTTTCCTGCTTGTTCCATCAAGCCGAGCCACTTCAATCCTATTGGTCCCTGTATCAGTCCAGTAAATGTTTCGTCCCACATGGTCGATGGCTAAGCCGTCTGGAGTTTGTACATTACAGCGAAACAACATCTTCACTGAAGTTGCGTTAGAAAAAGCGCTGATGATACGACCTTGCGCAACGTCCGACCAGTACACCCGATCTTCGAGAGGGTCATAGTCCAATGCAATAGGATGCTGATTTCCAAGGTGGATAAACAACGTTTGTGCAACGAAATAGCTGACGTCCAAGGAAATTTTCTTAGTGGACTGGTCGGCGCCATCAGTAAACAGAAGAAACTTGTTCACCTCTACAATTTAAGTGACATGCAAGGTTATTATACGGTTTAAAAAGTCCTAACTTATAGGCATTATTCCGAAGTGTTTTGATACTAATTGTTAGAAGACATTTACTTTTGTGGGATTCCCATAGCGTTTTCAGGTGAGTTCGACCTGATCATTATTCCAAGATGGCGGCCGAAACTGGTGAAGAATTGCAAATGGTAAGCACATTTTCCATTCGGATATTTCGATTGGGAATTTTAAACAACCTGTCAAAATGTTCTGTCTATTTTTGAAATTTTCCGATTGGTCGAGGCAAAATTGTCTTAGCACTTACATTCTGACCAAAATTTCTAGATTTTTGAAAGGTAATGCTAAAAGGTAAACCACTCCTGTCACCAACGCTACAGGTTCTCTCCCAGCGAGGAGAGAGGCATTGTGGGAGTTAACTTCTTTGCTCAAGAACACGATAAAAGGACCCCGCAAGAGCTCGACTCCGGAATAATTAATTCGGAGGATATAAGGCTAACCTTCGGATCACCGAGTATTATAGTCTTGTTGTTCATGTTTTGTTATCATGAACAATATGCTTTTGCTCCAGATGCTTGGCGAAAACGAAGCCTAACAGAAAAAAACTTACTGTCTTCGCACGTCTTGCCATCTTTCTTCACAGTCAAACCAGTTGGACAAGAACATTGGCTACCAGAGGATTTTGCTACACAGAAATGACTGCATCCTCCATTGTTTACAGTGCAAGGGTTTGAAGCTTTAAAAAGACACAAAAAGAACGTTTAATTTTAGTACAGTGCAGAAACAGTTGGGGTACCGTGTTTGTAGAAACGCGGATCTCGTAGAAAAGATCACGAACTGAAATATGATAATAAACTCTAACTTCTTGCAATTGTCAGTCACCAGTGTTCTTCTCCTGTGTTTCGAGGCCTAATATTGAAGCGACTGGTCGCCAAATCGGCATTAGGTACTGGGGAAAAGACGAAGGATTCTTTCGTAATATTTGTATTACAATTTACAAAGATTGTTAAAAGACTGATTGAGATGAAGACTGGTCCCATTGAAAACATGAGTGGATTCGTGAGCCTATGATGGCCCTATAAATTTGGCTCTTTCTTTTTATTGTGACTTAATGTATAATTATTTGTTACAATGTCGGGCCCCGCTTTAATCAGCCTACGCTATACGTGGGCAGTGTAAGTTGTAATTTGTTAGGGAAATAAATAAAACTGTAATAAACTGTAATAAAACTGTATAAATACCTGAAGGTTGACGGGAGCTGTCGTATGGTACAATACCCATAGGCTGTCCGCCATTGACACTGAAACTTCGTAGCACGTGTCCAGTGGCAGCGTCCAACTGATGAACCTCTTTTTGTGCAACCCAGTCAGTAAAAAACAGGAAAGGAGGAATTAGCGCAACGTCAAACGGATGTAAGTACTGTTGCTGGTAAAGAAGCTTTCTGTCGTTGCCATTGTAGTCGACGGATTCCACCCTGTCATGTCCTGCATCCACCCAAAAAATTCGTTTATTTCCTCTGTCCAGCTCAATACCATTGGGCCAATGAAGATTGGTTGTTACGATGGCGAGTCTTTGGCTACCGCTAAGCGAAGCTCGTTCGATTTTGGGATTAACTCCCCAGTCCGTCCAGATCATTAAGCCGCTATCCAGATCCAGGTTTATTGCTCTGGGCTCATCAAGGCTGAATGAAATTAACCTACGTTGGTTATTACCATCTAGGTCTGATACTGATATGGTGTCATTCGTCGTATCAGTCCAATACAGCTCTAATGCTCTCCAATCCACCACCAGTCCATCACAAACTCCAATACCAGTGATAATTGTAGTCGTGCTTGCTACGTCAATGCGGAAACGTTTGATATTTTGTTCTGTTACATCACTCCAGAATATGTAACCCAAACTGAAATGGACATCCATGGCAACAGCTCGTGTTAAACCCGAAATTATGGAACGAGCTGCTCCAGTTTTATAGTCGATGGCTAAAATATCCGAAGTGTTTGATGCCAACAAACATGGTGGACTGCATAAAGTGGCTATAAACCGAAAAAAATAAGATAAAAGTGAAGTAAAATGTATCGAACTGTATCGAAACTGACACATGACGATATTTAAATATTTGCTAGTGATTGAAAAATAAATTACTTAAATAAAAACCGACATGACAACATTCCTTGTTCACTTTGGCCACACGTCTTAAGTGGCCAACTAGAATGTAAAAACTACGAGGTGCAAATTTGTAAAATTTGACATCTGCGTTCTGTTAATCAGCTGACATCTCCGCTTCGCACAGATCTTTCAATTTCATCAGCTAGCTGCACAAAGCCATTAGAAAGTTATCAAAAAGATGCCAAAGTAGTCAAACTTGCCAGGTAGATGGCTAATTAGTGAAAAGCTTTCCGAAAAAAGCTGTCGCAATAATGAGAAAATCATCATCTCAACTATAATCGTTATATTTGCCATGGTTTATTGTATGAATACAACCTGAAGCCATGCCTTATAGCCAGCTCACTTAAAATATCAACTTATTTTATTTCATTATGGCCCGGCACATATTCTCATTCTAACAATAGTTTCGTTACTCTATTAGACTATCGGGTCCTTGTACATTGATTTATTGGCGGCACATTAGCTTGAACAATCTTTCATTTTAGGTATCAACACGACGTATGTTTCGCCTCTTACCTTGACAAAAAGGAGATTCTCCTCTCCAAGTTCCGTTTTCCCGGCATTGCCTGACCGACGATCCAATTAAGTAGAAGCCGTTATTGCAGGAAAAATTACATTGAGTATTGTAAGGCTCCGATACCAAGTCGGTACAGCCAGTCTTAACGCCATTTGCTGGAGCTGGAAGAGTTGGGCATCTTACAACTAAGAGAAATAAAAAAGCAAAGATATTGCACATAAGCTTTGTGAGGGCCTCTTATTCGTTTTCGGTATAAACGTTTCCCTTCTAATTTCACCTTGTTTTGTAATTTATGTATATATTATACATATATGTATTTCTGTTTATCATACTTTGGCAGTATGAACTTTGTCCACTCCAAGACCCGTCTTCCAGGCAGCGCCTTATTGGTGAGCCAGTCAGATTGTAGCCAACATTACATGAAAAACTGCAATATGTATCATAAGGTTCCGATGTGATGTCGCTACAGCCGTTCTTGACGCCATTTGTTGGAACTGGAAGTGACAGGCATCTTATAGCTACAGTAGGAACAATATAAATGTAAAATGCTTGAGTTTCTTGGACTTTCCGCATATAAACTTACATGACATCTTAATAACGTCACTTGACAACAGAATGGACGTAAAAAATGCAACAGTAACAAATTGCTAAGAACTTTTGTGTAAAGAAATACAAAATCCCCTTCAAATACTCGCTATTGTAGGGGACGGTGATGTAAATTGTTCGCTACAGGCTGAAAGTCAACATTAATTGGTTTTAGAACAGAAAAATAAACGCCACATGCATTGGCGAAGACGCAATAATAAGTTGCTTATGACTATTTCATTCAAATCAGTTGAAATGACAACACATGAAGAAACAGAAGTCTACATATTTTATCATTCCAAAATATATGTCTTGAATGCTTCGAAGGTATATTCTTTTCGCGTACCTTCGCAGCTAGGCAAAGGATTGTCCCAGTATCCTGGAGGTTTGTTACTCGGGGCAACACAAGTCACTGTTGATGATCCATTCAAACGATAACCAATCGTACAAGAAAAGTTACATGTTGCTCCAAAATGATTGTCACAGCTGCTCGTGTGCAGTGGAAGTCCTGGATCAACTGTCAAAGAGGTGCAATTGATCACTGTGAAAATATACAACAAACATGTGAGCATCATTTCTTGTCTTAGTTACGTACACTTTTTCTACTCACCTATCTTAGCTTTTAAAAATTAAGTAAATGTAGTCAGGAGATGACATAGTCGATAAAGGTTCCGTTTTTTGTCCCTGACTTGTATATTTTAGGAAGACGTTTCGGCTAACTCTTAAGCTTTCATCAGTTGAAAAACCGCTTGATGTTTCGCGCGATTTAATTTTTTTAAAATAGAAACGTTGCGCGTGCTGTGTGATCATGACTCGAGAGAATTTTAAGTGCGTGCTAAGCACTTGTAGACTTCATACAAGTCAGTGACAAAAACCAGCACCTTTATCTTAGCTTTTCTTTGCATGTTCACTCAACCGCCACTACCAGCATAGAGCTGGCAAGCATATCTGTATGGTCTGCAACAGTCCTTATAGATTATGCCTATTCTTTTGTATACACACATGCGTGTGAGTTAGCTGAATAAAATTGGCATCATTTTTACCTCTAACATCAATGGTGAAGGTGCAAGTGGCCTTGTTTCCTGATTGGTCAGCGGTAGTGTATGTAATTATGTGAGTTCCCTGGCTGAATCTTTCAAACGGTTTGTGATTTGATGACATGCTAAGCAGAACTCCTGAGTTGTCAGTAGCAGCTGGCTCAGTCCAGTTCACTTCTGCTGAAAACAGACCGCGTTCTGCATACACTACTAACGGACTTGATGGACATGTCGCGTCGAATATCGGAGGTAAAACGTCTGCAATATTGACGAGCTCATCATTAGATACAACGTTGTTGAGAATTTTATATCATCATACTTATGTATTTTTTATTCCTGAAATTATTGCTTCCTTTTTAGGCTTTTCTCCATACTACATTGTCTGTGTTAAGTAATTGAGCAAAGACTACATGAGTCTGACAAAAGATGTCCAAGTTTCAAATTACTGACCAGGTTAATCCCCAAATGGTACTTTACTTTCACTTTTTCCAGTTACTGAGCGCAAAAATATTGTACCACACACTCTAAGTGATTTTATAGGCCTACAAAAGTAATCAACGAAGATGCACTGACTGCAAGACTGAAATTGGGTATGCTAATTAGATATAGCTCGTTTTCTCTCATGTCGATCACGTGGAGAACAGCCATGCAAATTTATTGGAATGAAAGAATATGTTTTCTAACAAAAAAAGTTAATCTCCAACAGGATCGGTGTGGTAAACCACCACGATCACAGATTCACTGTTTTGGTAGACCAATAGGGCTTCGCTCACGTCACGTGAAAATACTCTATCCTTAAATAATGATTTCAAGGAGTGGGCGATCTGGCCAGTACCCAAAATACCCCAGACTATAATCCGGGATATTACTCTATCTATTTCGATGTATGGATACCTGTACAATTGATTGGGTTCCCACTCCATTGGCCAGACTGCAAACAAGTTGTGCTAACATTTCCAGCTAGGCTGGCATATCCACTTTGGCATCCCAATACACAGCTTGATCCATAGGTATTGCCACAGGAAACGGTAAGCAGAATCGCCCCTGGAGGAATGTTTACAGGGCCGCAGCTGTGAGCTTGGTAACAAACAAATTGTCATGTTAAAACATCTTTAAATAATGTGACTAAAATAATAATGTAAATAATGTAACTATTAGAGCATGCAATGAACAGCTTTTAAACGGGTTACGACAAACTAAACTGAGACAGAAATATGCAAATTAAGGCGTACTTAAATGGCACAACAGAAAATAATGGAACTTTAATTTTCAAGATTGAATAATATTTAAACAGAATAAGAATCAGACAAGCTTATAACTCAAGAGTAAATTTTACCTATACATAAAAAATCTTGGCCACTCCAAGTTCCATCTTCTTGGCATTGTCTTGACGAAGAGCCATACCCATTGAAGCCAACGTTACAGGAAAACAGACAGACAGTGTTGTAATACTCTAATGTTGTTCCTGAGCAATTCTGGCGGATGCCATAGGAGGGGGCTGGTAGGGCTGAGCACGTGATAGCTATGGAAACAAAATATATATTACATGTAAGACCTTGATATCGTTTACTTCCTGAGTATTCCGCTACATTCTGCACAATTGATATTAGTGTAAACTGAAAACAGTTGGCGTGATTACGTCAATATAAGTACGATATGAGAAATACAGAAGCCATACTTCCCAAGGGTCGGTTCAGAACCGACGTCTTTAAATTCTCATTTTTTAATCGCAGTTTGGAATTATGGAATCGCCTGACTGTAGCCATCAGGGCAATTTATCAATTATAATTGTTTAGTTAGAAAGTGAATCTGTTTTATATTATTATTCTTATTTATTTATTTTTTTCGTTTCCTGATTAGCTATTGTTGTTGTGATTCGTCTATATTAGTATTTTATATATTTTATGTCTTATCTCAGGCAGTTTCTTTAAAATAAGGAATCTAGGATTCTGCATAAACTGGCCTAATTCTTTGTATCATTTTATTTTGATCATCTGTGTAATTGAATTTGAGTAAATCAATCAACCAATCAATCATTCAGATCAATCAATCAGTTAAACATACCTTATGTATTACCTACCTTGACAACTAGGTAAAGGACTGTCCCATGATCCCGGAGGTCCGTTACCAGGGGCAACACATGTGACCGTGGATGAGCCATTCAAACGATAACCAATCGTACAAGAAAAGTTACATTTTGCTCCAAAGTGAATGCCGCAGCTGCTCATTAGCAGGGGACCTCCTGGATTTATCAGCGATGTACAATTGATAACTGGAAAAATTGAACGTGAAATTAAAATGTTTTTAATCATCTTGATGAGAAGTATTTTGTACCAAGGATTTCTGAAAGCCTTGTTCACAACTGCAAACTAAGCGTACGCGCAAACGCAAACGCAGTCATAGTTTTTGCTTTTTTTTACTAACCTACCAACCTTCATAGCTGTTTTACCGATAACTTGTACACGTGTTGTTAATAACTACATTTGAATGTTCAGGACGTTAAGCAAAATATACTTTGCACAATGTCATGCTTTGTTATTTTGGCTGCACTTAAGTTGAGTCCCTTTACACGTGCTAAACGCAATTTATTCTAAAGCTGCGAAACTGTGTAACATGAAATAAACTTTCTGATAACGCTCACGCGCCTTAAAACACTTTTGTCTAGATTATTTTTCTTCGTTTGCTTTGTCGTGTCAAAACAAACAGTCTTTACTTGTATGGTTGTGTCAATCGTTTATTGGTTTTCTATACTTTGAGTAATCCTTACAGGCGGGAGAGTTTTAATGAGTTGATCGTGAACAAACAATTCGGTAAAAACTGCTTTAAAGGTAATCCCAATCCTTGATGAAAACGCACAACTGTCCAGGAAACAAAGTTAATAGCTTAAACATTGTGTTACCCATCACTTCAATCGTAAAGCTACAAGAAGCCTTGTTTGCTGATTGGTCCTCTGCAGTGTACATGACCACGTGAGTTCCCTGGCTGAATCTTTGAGGTGGTTGGTGATTCCACGTCACGGTAGGTGGGACTCCTGAATTGTCAGTGGCAACGGGCTCGCTCCAGCTCACTTGGGCTGAAAACAGGCCACGTTCTGCATACACCTGCAACGGACTTGCTGGACACGCGACAACGAATGTCGGAGGACTAACATCTGTAATATGAAATAAAAGCATAAGGCACTATAGTAACACATTATTTGGCAAATTATTTTGACACTAATTACTTTCACAGTAATGTTGATTAAAGAGCCCATACATTGGGACATAGTTTTTAGAGGAAAATGTTTATGAAGCCTGGGCAAACATCAAAAGGGTAAACAATGATATCAAGATTTATGTTGCAAGCTCCCCGACCGTGCACAATCTTTTGTTTTCGTTCATACAAAATGCATGAATTACGTAACCAAAACGTTTTTATTGGTTACTTCCTCAGTACAGAGTAAACAGCTACTGTGGTTTGTGCTCGGTCTAGGCCAAAAAAGAGATCAAAGACATGCAACAAAGAAATTTGTCAGGTTTCATACCATTCCTCACTATTAACTATGATTTGGAGATTGGTCACATGAATCAGCGACGGCCACTTATTGTTTTCTCACCTTTAGGATGTACATGCTATTTTTGGGTGGGCAATAGCTGGTGTAAGAATTTTAAACACGTTAAAAATAGGACCTGGATGGTAAAAAGCGCTTGCTCGATTTTTTTTCCCATGGTTCCCCTTGTACATTTTTTTTCGGCAGTTGTTGCTGTACAGGATTTTTATATTGAAACTGCGCACCTCCCCTTAACCCCCACCCCCCGTCCCTCAGATCCTATTATAAATCGTCTGTCAACTGTCGTGGCTGTCACCATCCAAATAATGGCTTATTATCTGCATTTTCATGTTTTGCAGTTTGTAAAGCAAGCCTCGAGATTTCCACTATGTGACACGGGAAGTAATCGAATGACCTCATGTTATAATTATGTAAAATGACATACATTGTATGGGCAATATAAAGATAAATAAATAAATAAATAAAAAGATTACATTGTTTAATTGTCATTACTGCTTACGTTGGCACACTGTAAATTACAAAACAAATATTGAAAATAGCACATATATACTATGAGGAATCCTAACTGGTGGGAAGCTGACCAGTTGGCTGATTGTACAACACGGTCAGTGAGCTGAACTCGGAACTACCAAGAACAAATCCAGATAGTTGTAGGGTGGAGTATTTGAACCAGGGGGTCTCCAGGTTTCAAATCCAGCCCCCTAAACCACTCGGTCACGCGGTCTTCAAGGACGATTCACTTGTACCTGTACAGTTGATAGCATTTCCACTCCATTGCCCAGTCTGCAAACACGTTCTGGTCACATTTCCTTGGCTGCTACCATAGCCACTTTGACAGCCAAATACACAGTTGGATCCAATCGTAGTGCCACAGGAAATGGTCAGTAATACGGCTTTAAAAGGAATGCTCAAAGGAGCACAGGTGACAGCTTAAACGTAACGGACACATTTGTCATTTCAAAAGGAAAGGAACTATATTTTAATGAAACTTTGCGACCAAAAAGAAGACCATGTCCTAAGAAAACAAAACGACAGTGTATATCAATGGCAGAAAATGACTATTTAGCACCCGAAATTAACAAGTGTTGTCATTTCTTCCAAAATGATATCAATTCTATTAATGCTTTCCAAGCGTTTACGCAAGGATGAACATTACATTTTTCACCTTGAAAACCACAAAAAACTGTTTGACCTTTCGGTTAATAGGGAAGTTTGGTACATGTTGATCTTAGTGGTTTACTGTTATTTCCGTCTACAAAAACTGAGCTGGTTTAGCTCCTCACCATTACACTGAGGCTGCGTTCCAGTCCATACACCGTTGCTGTTACATGTCCGTGTTGCTGACCCAGTCATGCTGTACACACTATCACAGGAAAAATGACAGGAGTGTCCTGGCAAATTAGCACAGGGCGCTACGCTTCCGTGGGCTGGAGCGGTCAACAGAGGGCAGCGATTCACTGTTTCATAAACAAAGTGATTAAATGTAAATAAATGAAGGTGATACGTTGTTCTTGGGGTCCAAGAATCAGTTGATGACTGCAAACCATATCCCTAGTCCTTGCCTCCAACTCCCACTCCCCTCCCTGGAATCCATATTTATAGTCCTTGCCTTCAATTTGCCCATCTCTCGCTGTTCCATGGCTAACAGAACGCTTTGAGAAGGACAAGTTTGTAATAACGATAATAAAGACGCTATTAAATACAATTTCAGCTGCTTTACCTTAGGCTTCGGACTTTATCCCTAGTCCTCGCCCCCCCCCCCCCCCCCCACCCCCTCCACCCTAACTAACCACCACCACGGAATCCAATCCCTATCAAAGCTGTTACCACAATGTCTAAATTACCTCCTTGACAAGTGAAGGCATCGCCAAGCTTCAGTTGAACTCCCTCTGGACAAAAGCATTGATGGCCAGAAGGATTTGGAAGACATAGATTACTGCATCCTCCATTCAGCTGGCTACAACTGGTGGATCCTATTAAGCAAGGAAGAGTCATCTTGTTGATAATTATCGCATTGCATATATGCTCAATAAATGGTTAAGTGTGGGTTATCCTCAAGTATGTCACGTCGAGTGTTCTCCCTATGAAGCCATGGTGGTGGTGAACCACTGTGTGGCAAGAGAATTTTCACAAGAACGTTCAGTGCAGTTCAAAATATGTTTATGTTTGTTTCTTAGCACCTACAGCTTTAACGCCCGAGTGAGGTAATGTCCAGTTTCTTTTGAAAAATTTGTGCCACATTTAATCAGCGTAGAGTTTCATGCAAAATTGAGCCCAGCTCCCTACCGTATACAAAATATACAGAGAACTAATGACTGGCCATATTCAATTGGCTTCATGTTTAATTAAGAAGGAATAGTCATGGGGATACTTTTTTCTAGTTTCGTAGTTTTCAAATTTGTTGTCCGTTTAAGGAGTAACCGACTTTGTTACACACTGTTAAGAAGACAAACTCGGTAGACTCCTGGCAGCCTTCTTTTTTTCCAAAGGCGAGTGTTTAGTCAACCGCGAACACAAAAGTGGTGGCCGAGTAAGGACAAAGGGGAGACAAAGGCAGAATGGCCGAGTAGGGAAGACGGCGAGACGACGTGCGTGCCGCGCCCATGTCTCTTTCCATTCCCCTTTAGACTAAAGCGTCTCGTCCCATAACCCCTGCTGAATTTCGAGAGAAACACAGACTATCAGCAGTCTAGAGACTCGGCTATGTCTATTACCGGTAACTTTTGTCGCCTGCTTTGAGTACATTAAATATTCGACGCTGGTAAGTTGCTAGTGAAATTTTTCGCCATCATTTAACCGATGGTGAACAAATTCGTTTCTGTAAAGTCAAATCAGTCGACAAAAAAAAAAAAAAAAATAATAATAATAATAATAATAATAATAATAATAATAATAATAAAATAAAATATAGTTAACCTGTAAAGTCTTTGGATTGATCATACACGTGCAATTCCATCGGAGTTTCCATGCCCTGAACTACGACTTCAGTCAGAGAGGTTGTCATGTTGTACTTGTGAACGTTTTGACTGTTCCAGTCAGACCAGTACAGGGCGTCACCAAAAAGAGCGAGTCCAAAAGGGTGCAAAGAATCCAATGATAAGTCCAGTATCAGTACTCGGTTATTTCCTTGTAGGTCAACCCTTTCAATCTTATCAAGGTACGCATCACACCAATACAACTGTCTATTTAGGTAGTCCAGAGTCAGAGCGTTCACCCATAGAAGTCCTGAACTTACGAGAGTTGTCCTGGCAGAACCGTCCATGTTTGCTTGTTCAATCTTTGGCGATAATCCCCTACTACCCCAATACATCTTTCTAAAAAGATAAGATTCATCAGTTGATCAGTTTAAGGAGAGAAAGAATTGAACAATGGCGATGAGATACGAAATTTCATTAAAGTGGCAAGTGGAAAGAGCAATATTTCACAAGCTAGGATAGCTTTTTCTCTTGAGAAGTTGCATTGTTCTTGAATTTCCAAGAAAACCGTTCGAAAATCTTAAAAGAGGGCGAAGGATTATCTCTTAACGGCCTTATCTATTCCAAAGATTTGTCAACATTCTCAAACATCACCAAACATTTTCATGCATGAACGAATACCTCTAAAAAGTCTACAACGGTCAATCAAACTTGTAGAAGAGTTACAACTTGTTAATATTGCTTTGGTTTGCATAGATATTCGATAGTGCGTCAGTATCATTGACAACTACATATTTGTAATTTCAAGATTACCTTTCTCCAATATCAAGTAGAATGGCTCTTGGCTCTACAACGCTTGACGTGATTAGACTAGTTCTGGATGACCCATCCAACCTTGCGACCTCAATTCTACTGGCTCCCTCATCTGTCCAATAAATATTACGTCCAACATAATCCACTGCCAGCCCTCCAGGAGTTATCACGTTACCGTACGCGATGACTTCAACTGAAGATCCGTTAGGAAATGCCCTGGCCAGTAATTCCAACGTTACGTCTGTCCAATAGATTTTTCCTTCCACTGGATCATAATCAACAGCCACGGGTCTTGAGATGTTTGCGATGATTCCCAAAGGATAACAAGGGGTTTCAGGTACTTCCAGAGGAACCTTGTAAATTTCTCCATTGTCTGCTTCAGCAAAGATTACGAATTTCTCTGAGCTTGTCTTGTAGAACATTGCTTGAATATATGCATAAAAAATAAATAAATAAATAAATAAGCCAATGAGAATCAGACTGACCTACAAATTCTACAAAATTATAGAAAGACATTGCTTTTCCGTATTCATTTGGCAATAGGGAGTTTAAGCAAATCACTACGGCTGGTGCTACTACGGCTGCCGTGACTGAAAAGGTCTGGGGAGAGTACGTCTTGGTGGTCTGCCAAGTAGCGAGTAAAGCGAAATACAAAGATGAAAGAAACATCGACTAAGGAGTTTAAAATCTCTTTTATTTAGTTTCTCACAGCCAAATGGCTTCTCTCAAAGGACGATGACCGTTATTCGCCTTCCTAGGACGAACAGATTATTATTTCCGAGCGAAAGCGAATGCCAGACACTTTGTTCCAGAACAATTTGATGGATGTTTTATATAATTTCTGAGACTAATATCTCAAAGAATATCGAGTGAAAAACAGAAATATATCAATACTCAAAGAAGCAAAATAGCATCGTATAGTTATCCAGATATAAAACATCTTCACTAAACCCTCAAAGTAAACTTAACCGAAGAAAAACAACCTCGTGCTCAACACGAATATTTTACTTGACTCACTTCGCCATTCCAACACCTTTGCCAAAACTTATCGTAAATTCAGGATACGGATTTACAAGCTTCTGAGAGGTAACCTTACCACAATCTTTGACTTAAATTGACTTTAAAGGATATAGTATCCAATGGAATTCTCAAAATACCGAGATGTCCGTTGAAAAGGGCCAGAGAAGCGAAATAAACCCGACGTAGTAGTCACTACGGCAAAACATCCCAACTCACGTAGTCAGATTTCACGCTACGGCTGGATGCAACCGACGTACATGCGCACTGTCTCATTTTGGGGGCTATTTACTTCCGGCAGCCGTATCAGCGCCAGCCGTAGTGATTTGCTTAAAGTCCCTATTATCTCCATTGTCAACCACTTAGCTGGTAATTTCAAGTAAAAAGATCACAATGAATCAATAGGAGACCACTTTCGTTAACAAGGAAAGTAGTATCTATGGACATCACTAATTTTAACCTGTGATCGACTCTAAGTAGTACATAATGTTAGCATGCTAATCTCGTCACTTCTTTACAAGGTGTTCTCACTGATTCCACGTCTTACATCCAAATCTGGAAAGCCGTGTGTTACATGCATCATCTGAACCACCCAAGTGCTGCTGTTCTAAGGAAGGGTAATGCTCATTACATCAACTTTTGAAACTTGCTCAACTCGACATTGTTCAGTCACGTGAGATAATTAGTGTATGACAACCGTGCTTTTTCTTATGTTTTAATTTTTTTGTCGAATTTGTCAATGTGGCTGTTTACTTTTTACAATTTCTAAAACATTTTTTTGGCACGACCTTTCTTGTTTACACATATTTAACCTCAATAATGTTTGACACGATTTAGAGTCAAGTCAAGAAAAGCAGCTCTCGAATCAAGATGGCGGCCATTCAGAAATTATGATGCAACCAGGTCAAATGAGGTAAGCAGACCACGCTATAAAGGGACGGAGATGGTCTTAGAGCAACCGACTAGAGACGAGTTAGCTAAAGTGGTAACTAGTTAAAAAATTGAAGCAGATAAACACATTGATTTCGCACCATGGTCACAGGTTTTCCCATCAGACTTGAGGGCGATGCCGGTTGGACATGCGCACTGGTACCCTTCTGGCTTAAGAAGGCAGAAATCGCTGCAGAGTCCATTGTTATGGGAACAATTATGAAAACCTGATAACAGACAAACGAAATTAGTAACTTCCAGTACAACAATTTTCCGAATCTTCGTTACCTTGAGCATGATACGTATTTTCTTTAATTGTAGTTTATATATATATATATAAATAATTAATACACCATGATTATACATTCTGTGATTTTTTTATTCATTTTTTTAACAGGACTGGCAAATGATTATATCTTGCGACCACAAAGCTCAGTAATTGTTTCATCATTCAATTAATATTTGCGTACTGAGTTAGTTAGTTTTCACAGTTGATGTCGGGAGGCGAGAGGCGCGCTGCTTAGCTAAAGTGATACTTGATAACTTCTACATCCACGGAATGAATAAGAGATTTGATAAATTGCAGGGCTTCACACCAATTCACGTATGTTTTGATAGGAAAAATTAACAACTAAGTACCTGAAAATATCAAGGCTGGATCAAATACATGAATGTCCATAGGTTTTTGAAGGCCATTGACTATGATATCCTGGTTTCCACTGCTTACGTTTAAACGCGAAATGCTCTTAGTATTCCAGTCTGTCCAGTATAGCATGTCCTGGTACACCGCCAGTCCATAAGGGTGGATATTAGCCGCAGATGACATTATTAACTGTCTGTTTCCTCCACTGAGGTCTGATACCTCAATTTTGTCAACCAAAGCATCCACCCAAAACAGTCGATTTGTCGCTGGGTCGATAGTGAGTCCATTTGGCCAGACTAGGTTTCCCGTTACAATGGTCTGTCTCGCCGAACCATCCATCTCAGCCTGCTCGATCTTCGGATTGGCGCCCCAGTCTGTCCAGTACATCATGCTGAAAGAAACAGCAAACATTATTCTTTCGGACGGCTAGCAGGTGCTTCAATTACCTGCAGCTATTTAATTTGTCTGTTTTCCCAAGCTACTGTTTTTCTGGGAATGCTCGTTAACTCAAAGCTGACAATTTTTTTTTGCTATTTTTTAGGCTGAAGATGTCGCACTTAATCACTTAGATATAAAATTTACGTGCAAAGGTTCTAGTTTGATTGTTCCTTGAGCGACGTTCCCATTCCAATAAATTCCAGTATAACAAACGAAGTGATAAGCTGCAACATTGCTTGCAATTTTGCTGATTTCCATAATCAACATTACAAAATGACCGGTTATTAAATAAGTATTAACGAGATTGAGGTCTCTACGGGAAAATCTCCAACAGAGACCTTGCCGTATTGACCGGGCGATGGCAAGGTCAATATTGCAAGGCCGAGGTTTGAGAATTTCTCGTAAAGACCGAACGTTTGAGGTTAATAAGTTGCTTGTTATATGCATATGGCTTTTCACTACCCGTAATCGGCCAGTGGGCTACACGGGAAAACAAAACTCACGTGCAGAGGTCACGGTTGCAATTCTAATTTCACTGTTTGTTGAAGGATGTTCCCATTTTAGTATGTCTCACCCTAAACCAACGAGGTGATAAGCGGCAGCTATGCTTGCAGTATCGCTGATTTCCACAATCAATATCATAAAATGACCAGCTATTAATAAAACTATCATATAAAATATCGCAGTTTTATACAGTAGCGAATGCATCTAACCCATTTCTTTCATCAAGTACAATGGCCCTGGGCTCATCCAGTCCATCTTTGATAAGCAGTTTCCTCCCAGTTCCATCAAGCAGTCCTACTTCAATCCTATTGGTTCCTGTATCTGTCCAATAAATGTTTCTTCCCACGTAGTCAATAGCTAAGCCGTCTGGCGTTTCAACATTGCAGCGAAACAAATTTTTCACGGAGGTGGCATTGAAAAACGCGCTGATGATTCGACCTTGAGCAATGTCTGACCAGTACACTCGATCTTCGACAGGGTCATAGTCCAATGCAATTGGGCGCTGGGTCCCGAGATGATAAAACAAAGTCTGGGAGGTGAAATAGTTCGTGTCCAAGGAAACATACTGGGTGGATTTGTCGTCAGCGTCGGCAAAAAGAAGAAACTTTTTGACCTCTGTAATAAGGATGAGAAAGATTTGGTCAGCTTTGCGACTCAGAAACAGGCAGCAAGCTGTGTTGTTGTTGTTTATTTCTTTACAAAAATACTTTTTTAGGCGCTTTGCGTTTTTGCTTTACGGCTAGGCGCTATAACGTAACCCATTTTAGTCCACTGTTGATAAAACAATCGGAAGAGAGAATATGACTCTTGCGGGAAGTATGTCCTTGAGAATTGCGCGTAATTAGACTTTCATTTGTATGTTGCTATTTAGTGAATGGGTTATTTTACGTTTCCGGTATCTTATTGACTCCTTGTGTTTCGGTAAAGACGTAATAACTTTCACGAGCATGCCACAGTCGATTTACACCGAACATGTTGCAGAGTCAAATATTACTTCATTATAAATTTATTCTTCGTCAAGAAGAATTCACTCTAGACACTCGCATTCTATTGGCTCATAAACGGTGAGATTGAATGGCTTCACGTCCTAGCATGCGCCGAACAATATATAAAACTACTCATTTGAAATGTTGGAACGCAGCATACAAATATCTGCACATTACTCTGTTTAAAGAGGAGAAATGACTCGTTACCATTCTTGCTCTGTTACGACATCTGAGCGTGCGAGTTTTAACAGCTATTTGGCGGCATGTTCGTAACAACTCGATTGAAAGCAAATATGGCCGTTTATGGTGTTCAGGCAATATATATATATAAAAAAACAAATTTACCCGAAAGATAAACGACTTACTCTCTTCGCATGTCTTGCCATCTTGTTTCACAGTTAATCCAGTTGGACATACACACTCATAGCCGGATGATTTTACCACACAGAAATGGCTACATCCTCCATTATTCACAGTGCAAGGATTTGAAGCTTAAAAAAAAGACGCTGAAACTATTATAAAGCAATTACAATATTTAAAAAGGAAAGCACATTAGCCTTCGCTGGTTCCCATGCGGGTCCTCTGTCCTGGTCCAACTGGAATTTGGGTGTTGGTTTTTGTGGAGGGAGGAAAACCGGAGTCGAGAACCAAGAACAAACTCAACCCACTTATAGCACCGGGATGGAATCGAATCCGGACCACATTGATGTGATAGAGGCGAGCGCTCTCACCACTGCGCCATCCCTGCTCCCGACAAACGGCAGCAGAGAGTGCGATCATTATATCAGTAACATTGTAAGAAATATCTAGCAATGAAAGGAAACACCAATTCTCAGTATCTAGTGGTGTAATATTACAAGCAACTTTGTTGGTTTCCAGTCCTCGAGAAACATGGTCATAGAAATATTACTACGAACTGGAATCCTTCTATTTCCAGGTGTGTCTTGGTGTCTGCATATTTTAAAGCCGATTTAGACACTTCAGCAAAAATACTAATAACTAATAATAATGATGATAAAAAAGCAATGGAACTTAAATCGATAATTTGTTGGCCAAAGTTGCGCGGATGTCCGTCGGCACCACGTCATGCCGAAAAAATTGTCACAGCGGTTGGCATACATAGCCCTAGTCTACAAAAGGCTCTTTAAATACCTGCAGGTTGTCGGAAAGCATCGTAAGCTACGATGCCCATGGGTTGTCCACCGTTGACACTGTACTTGCGGATAATTTTTCCAGTGGTAGCATCCAGCTGATGGATGTCTTCAGCTGTAAGCCAATCGGTAAAAAACAAGAAAGGCGGGATAAGTGTCAGTCCAAACGGATGCAAGCCGCTGAGGTGATTAAGCAGCTTCCGGTTGTTTCCATTGTAATCGACGGACTCCACCGTGTCATATCCCGCATCCACCCAAAAGATACGCTTATTTCCTCTGTCAAGTTCGATACCGTTTGGATAATACAGATACGTTGTTACGATGGTTACTCTTTGGCCTCCGTTCAATGAAGCTTTTTCTATTTTTGGGTTGATTCCCCAATCAGTCCAGAACATTAAGCTGTCGTGAAAAACAAGCATCATGGTTATATGATAAATATAGATCCCCTGATTTGATGGTTAGATTTTTTTGTTCGACTGCTCTTTTAAAACAAAGTTATGATTTAATGCTATATTTCTCATCGAAACCCAGCGCTGCCGTATGGATTCATATATAGTCTTATTAGTGTAAACACTCTCTCGTGTACATAAAGAAAGACGTCTAAGGTCTTTCTAACTATCCCCGAAAATAAACCCGCCAAATCTCAAACGAAAAATGTTTCTTTTTTGGACTCAGTTTGTGTTTTAAGTTCTCATAGTGTGCTTATGCTGTACATACATTAGATATTTTTTTTGTGTGTGTTTTACGTTGTCAAATTGAGCGAGTGTTACTTAATTGTCTTCTTTCATGCGTGTAAAATTTTACAGACGTCAAACTCCTGCTGAACACAAACCTCCTGCCGAATTTTGCCTCAAGCGCAATATTCTCTGAGACATTAACCCTTGAGCCCCTTTGAAAACAAGAGGGAATCAAATAGAGCCGTTTGGGCAAGTAGTTGTGAAATAATAATAATAATAATAATAATAATAATAGTAATAATAATAATAGAGCAGTTGTAATAAATGTGATTGTGAATACCCGTCATCTAGGTCCAGAGCTATTCCTCTGGGTTCCTCAAGGCCCGAAGAAATTAAAAGAGCTTGGTTCTTGCCATCTAAATCTGATACTGATATGGTATAGTACGTCGTATCAGTCCAATACAGCTGTGATGCCCTCCAGTCCACCGCTAGTCCATCACAAACTCCAATGCCAGTGACAATTGTTGTCGTGCTCGCTACGTCAATGCGAAAACGTTTGATGTTTTTTTCTGTTACATCACTCCAGAATATGTAACCCAAGTTGAAATGAACGTCTACAGCAACAGCTCTTGTTAAACCCGAAACAACTGAACTTACAGCGGCAGTGTTATAATCCACGGTGACAATATCTGATGTGTTTGCTACCAGCAAACATGATGGACTGCATAAAGTGGCTAAGGACCAAACGAAATGAAAGAAAAGTGAATTACTACAATGTACTTGTGCGAAAACAATAAAACTAATCGATGTCGATATTGCTGGCAATTCAAAAAAAGAAATTCAAGAGGAAGAGAGAGGGATGAAACTATTTTTATTTGAAAGCATTCCCTAACCCTTTTAGATTATCTCTCGCCTGCATGATTTTTCCCCAAAACCAGCAGTTAAATGCAAGAAATACCTATCTCCAGACAAAACCCTCGCTTAGACCATGCCAGACAAACATCTCCTTCCAATCTGAGGTATAGAGAAGATGATTAATATCTGCAAACTTTTTATAATTCGCATAGAGCGCACAAATGTTGGTCGTTTAGCCCAAGTCGATTCAGTCCCCTAGCCGGTTCTACCCACCCCCACCCCAATATCATTTCGACGCTTCACCGTTCACCATCAAATGAGCGAATTGCCCGCGAGGTCAGACGAGACTTAAAATTAGTTTCAATGTTTGGGAGCTCTAGAGAAAAACTCCATAGAAAGCTTTATAATTAATTTGGTAAAACAGCGTGAAAACCTTTCTCTGAACATAAACGCGCGTAATAGTCTGCTACTGGATGTATAAACAAAATCGCACAGACTTAAATCTCTCTTAAATCTCTCGTCAACCTACATTCTTTACTTTATCTACTGAGTGGTTACGAGTTGTTTTCATTTTCTTTTTTAAATGGAATGACAGTGAAAGCCAGCAAGAGAGATCGTTATTGTAGTGACATGCTCTCGAACAAAGAATAAGAAAAAGAACGAAAATCAAACAAAAAAAAACAAAACGTATCCAATCTTTACATAACAAAAAATAAATATACCGACAAGTTGTCTGCTTAAATTGGGTGAGTTATGCATTAAAGTGCCACTAACCCCAATATTTTTTCCTTTAATAAAATCTACTAGTTTCCCTGATTACTTCAGCGAAAAAATTATCTCGATTGATAAAATCCCTGCGTTTCTACACGCGTTTAAACATGTAATTCCTATGTTCACGACCGCGCAAAGTGGAATCTGGGTAGGGCTTTTAGTGACGTCATATCGGGAACCGTTCTTCAAAGACGAAGCTCAAAGAACAAAACAAGTCTGTATTCGGAATGGCCACTGAGAAACACGGCCGGATTTATACGACCTCCGGCGTGCGTGTGTTTTTATTACATGTATAATCCACAAATACATAGCTAGTTGACTAGTTCGAAGCCTCCACAATCTTATTCGCCTCGTTGTAGAACGTAGGTTTCGTTTACTATTTGTTCAGGAAAGTCTATTTCGAGTAAAAAAAAAAAAAAAAAAAAACGCGATGTGTTTAATTTTCCGTGTAATTTCCTCACCTATACTTTCGTCTGGGACTCGGAGGATCGTTTGCGCTCGAAATAGTCAGATGGCTTCCAGCTTACCCCAAATTCGTATCTTAGGCAGTACCTTGACAATTTCAAGCTTTTCACTAGAGATAGAGAAGAATATACAGGCCATGAAAATCTCTAGGTTTTTACAGTAGCGGCGAACCCGAGATCGAAGAAATCCTCGAAGGCTCCCTGGCTTTAGCTTCGCACAGATCAGCCCACTTCTTTGGTCTTGTTCTCGTTTCTGGTCGAGTTTCATCAAGATAGAGGTATTGAGTGGAGAAGAATACTCGATTCTACGCATCCTGTACTGCTACAGTCTTCAACAACATATCTACCTTGCATTCTGCAACGATTTTGACACACACTATCGCATATTCGCCCGTATTCTTCTCAGAAGCAAAATGTTGTTATTCCCGAAATGAAGTCAGAAGCCAACTCGTCCCATTCAATGGAAAAGGGCAAATTTACAAACTTTAAAAATTGATACAAATTAACGAAAATAGCTACAACAATAATTTTTTCGCAGCGGTGATCAGGAGAAAAAGGAAATTTATATTAGCGAAAAAACTTGTTTGGGTTAGTGGCACTTTAAGACTGTGTCGCAGACAGACAGAAATTTAGACTAGGTTTACACTAGAGGAGATTTTTTCCGGATTCGTAAATGTTTCCGGATTCATCAATTTTAGAGTATTCGGATTCGTAGGCGTTTACACTGAAAGGATGTACGCATTCCTAACCGTTTACACACGACGACAACTCCAGGAACATTCACGATGAAATTGTTAACTAGCTGTTTGTTGCCTCGACAACAAGAAACAAAATGACGCCAAAGAAAGGATAGGGTCAGCTTGAGGCATTCTTAAGTTTTCTTCCCACTCGCTTTTCACGCTATTGTTGCCAATCATGTTGTCCCACCAGGCATTTGTCTTATCCTGAGTCGTCGAAGTTTTCGATCGATCGTGCCATCGTCATCTCCGATAAAGTGTGGAGGTCGGTCGTCAACGTTGTTCGCGTCGATAGTTCTGGTTTCTGACGAACATCATTTACCAGTTATAAAAGATGGCCATCAATGGCCATCGATCTGACTACGGCTATAACTCCGTCGACTCCATTACAATCTCCATTACTAGATTCGCCATTTTGGTTCTGCCGCAAACTGAAAAGATCGCAGGCGGAAACATATCCGGATTCGAGAGAAAACCGTTTACACGACCGGATTAAAAAAATTTCGGATTAAAAGTTCCCACATTAAATTCTGGATTCAAAATCTCCGGAGACATGACCAAACCGGGGAGTTTTTATTTCGGATTTGTGTTATTGTGTGTGAACGGCAAAACCAATCCGATACTAAGAAGTTCCGGAATCGTCACAAATCCGAAACAGTTTCCTCAGTCTAGTGTAAACCTAGTCTTAATCTCTAAATACCATTGCAATTTAGCAGGGAAATGGCCATAATTAGTGTCACCATATCCTCTATATCATTTTACCTCCATAGACGTTTACACTTTGCCCATAAATCAGCGCCAAGATGAATAGCGTAGGAATCGACCACCGGATGACACTCATAGCTACCAGAACCAGTCAAGTCCCTGCTTGAGATCATGAGATTTAAAAACGAAACAAAACAAAACCAAAGTGCTAACAAACGACTTGTAATGCGCACAGTGCAGAGCCATTTCACACATGAAAACAAACCTTACCGAAAAGAAACACGATCCAAATCAGTTTCTTGCAAGAACCCTAACTGAGGGGCAAATGCAATACTTGACTTGTGTCGTAATCGCGCTAAATCCGCAGGTCACTCAGAAGTATGGCTCTGTCTGATGATGTTCTAAACGTCTTCTACAATCACGACAAGAAATGTTTGCAACTAGTACAGAAAAAAGAGAGCAATGATTAAATAAACGTAACGGCGGACGCAATAAACTGAGTACGCACACATCTATTAATAGCCACGTCTCATAAGTGAAGCGAGTGCTGCGCAAAGTTTCGCGCATACGGAATGCCCAAACTTGTGTAATTTCAAGGACCTATCCTTACTGTAATTATCATGTATCTATGGATGATCTCAAGGCTGATCTGACAGTTGATTTCAGTTTCATTTACTTCATCCAATCTCTTCTTCCACAAAAAAGAAGTGCTATGAACATAACAAACACGGATATAAGTTACAGAAGACAGTACGAAAGAAATTTCGGGAAAAACAAGCCAGAGGGTGCTTGTAGGTAATTTTCAAAATGAATCCCGGAGGGCACGTCTTCCCAGTTCATTTTCACTCCTAAAAGGTACCAAACCTAAAACAGCAATAGCCTCTTCCAGACGCGGTTTTTCGCGCTGCGCCCCTACTAACTGAATCCCTGGAGGAGGCTAAAACAGCACATAAAAACGGTACGATGAGAACCTTAATTACTTCTATTTGGGAGCGCCCCCGCCCTCCCCTCCTCAGTGGCCAAACTCATTCTTGTGGTCATCAATAAGACCTCAAGGTGACCTGATGCTAGAAAACACAGAAAGTTAATTAATGACAAACAAAATAGCAGAAGGAGCGATTGTTTAGGTTATATTCCTGCGCATAAGCTAAAGAGATCTGTCTAGTGCATTAAATGAATTACAGTAAATTGAGAAGAAGTTGCTTTCGTTAAGTAGAGGCTTCTGTTGAAGTAGTTCGATGTCCTGTACGCATATAGTGTGTATTAATCAAGCCATTGTATTCAAGCTTTACACGCTTGAAAATTATTTGCATCCCAACAATGAAGTATTTCTGCTAAGAAGTAATTATGATGCAACAGACCTCCTGTCGGTAAATTGCAGGTAAGGAAAATATAAATAACACTCAGAAGTTGGTTTCATTGCCCTAGCGAAACAGCCTGACGTTGTGCAGCAAACATGCCTTTATACTATTGAGAAAACAATGCCATGGGCCTACGGCTGTATTTCCACGATCGTTATGCAGTTGAGATGCAGCGTGAAGTAAAAGTAAAGACTAAGGTTTGATATTTGTAAAGAAATTGATTTCAAACATGACCGTTGTTAACTTAACTTAATTAACAGCCGAGGTTTTTTTAGGCTGATTACGTGCTCTGTCATCGTTATAAACTGAGTGATTTCAAAAAGAAGTCGTTTTCTTTTAGTATTTTCTCTGAGGCAGTGCACGCCATTGAATGCTAGGTTAGCAATTTTAGCGCTGAAAATCATGTGGTCCATTAAAAAGCAAATTAATTTTTCTATCGGCTCCTCTGTGATGAATAATACGATGGTGTATATCTAGGCTGTTGCCTTCCTGAGAGGCACAAGAATTTCGCTATTGAGAAGTGAATTTAAAGCAGGTTTGATTACGTCATTGTGCACCTGCAATAGCTTGCAACTGGAGCAGAGAATACCAGCTAAGAAATACATCTTTGTTGGGTTGCATAGATGTAAGTACTGCTAGCAATTTGGAATTTCTCTGTAGCATGACGAAAGAAACTAATCAGTTGTAAGCAAGTGCTAAAATGCGCAGACCGGAAATTGTTTGAGGGCTAGATACTAATATTGTACAATCATAATACATGCATGAACCCGTTTAAAAAGAATCCAGTATAGTACGTTGTGAAATTGTTATGACAACCTTTCCAACGACACTGGTTTGTAACTTGCAGTTGTTTCGTGATAATCACGTGAACAGGACCTGATTATTCAACGATTAAGCTAATGTTATATGCAAATTTAGCAAAAGCCTTAATGTGCTATCTCAGCGAAACGCAGGCATATGATTACAACATCCACAGCAAATCAAAATTCTCTTCTTTTAAAGTCACATATTCAGAATTAAACTAATTCAAAACGTAATCTACTCAATGGTTAATTGATATACTCCCAATTTTTGAAAACATAGTTTACAAACTCATCCTGATCGACAGCACTTTGACATGGATGAGAGCTTTCCTTTTGTATACTTATAAACAAAGAAATTATTCATGAATCCGCCGTAGGCTAGTGAACCAGTTTCGTCCTGTCCTTCAAGCTACCTGAAGCTTGGATAATATGAATTCTTTGGCCAAGTTTCTCGCATTAGTATTATCCCGTAGTGCCAGGCCAGATGGCGTCGATACTTCCAAAGGTTACGGCCCTTGTAGTATTCTTGTTTTTCTTTCAATTGATAATTTGCTGAACAGATTTGCTTGAGTGATTTGTTGCATCCCTAAGCATAATGTCTCTTGCAATGTTTTTAAACAATGAAAGCCCCATCTTGATGAATATGGTAAACAGAAGTTAAAAACGTTTAGCTGTAATATCTGCCCAATTTTAATTGACTGTTAGTATTTCATCTCTTGAAACATGTAGCTGTACGGGAATTAATAAAGAAAAGAGAAACCTAAACCAAAAACAAAATTAATTAGAAAGACTGGCAAGTTTTAGCTGTGGGTCATAAAAGCGGTTAAAAGGTGGCTTTAAAAAAATAGCCCTGGTGAGAACTGTAAGTTAGATGGAAACTGTAAAAATATAAGACACCGTATCAGTCACCGATTCATAAGATGTGCGAAAAATTGATCCTTTGTTTGAAGTGCAAGAAACACATGAAGGTTAGGCATGAAACCTTGCATTGGACAAACTCATAGATAAGATCTATTTCAGAAAATGAATGAAGTTCTTTATTAATACGTAAAAACGAACGTGAATGACACACACAACAAAAATCAGTCACGTCTCATTAGTGAAGCGAGTGCCGCGCAAAGCTTCGCGTATACGGATTGCCCAATTTCAATTATTATGTATTTATATGGATGATCTGAAAGCTGATCTGAAAGTGGAGTTTAGTTTCATTTACTTCGTCCAATCACTTCTTTCACAAGAAAGAAACGCTATCAACATAACAAACACGAATTAAGTTCTGCAATTAAGAAAGAAACTTCGAGAAAAACAAGCCATGGGGTGCTCGTAGGTAATTTTCAAAATGAATCCCTGGAGGGCACGTTTTCCCAGTTCATTTTTACTCCAAAACGGTACCAAATCTAAAACAGCACTAGCCTCTTACAGACGCCGTTTTTCGCTCTGTGCCCCAACTAACTGAACGCCTGGAAGAAGTTAAAACAGCACATTAAAAAGGCACGACGAGCGCCTTTATTACGTTTATTTAGGTGCTGAAGTTGACCCCGTTTCAGCAATGATGCTAGAAAACACAGAAAGCAAATTAATGATATTCCTGCGCATAAACTAACGGCATAGAGAACCGTCCAGTGCAATAAATTATTCACAGTAAATTGAGAAAACGTTGCTTTTGTTGTGTAAAAGCTTCTGTTGAAGTGATTCGATGTCCTCTACGCAGACAGTGTGTAAGCAGTACAGGCAAGAAAATTAGTCGCATCCCCAACAATGAAGTAATCATGATGAAACAGACCCGGACCTGCTGTCGGTAAATTGAAGGTAAGGAAAATATAAATACCACTCAGAAGCTGGTTTCATTACTCTAGCGAGACAGCCTGACTTTTTACAACAAATATGTCTTTACACGATTGTGAAAATAGCCTTGATAATCCCGTGGAGCTACAGGTCGACAACCATGTTTTATTTCCAAGATCGTTACGCAATTGAGATTCAGCGTGAGGTAAAAGTGGGGAATTAGGGAAGAAGTTTAATTTAGTGACATTTTCGAGGCTTGATATTTGTAAAGAAATTGATTTCACACATGACCGTTTGCAACTTGTTAAAAGTTCTCTTAATTAACATCAGAGGTTGTTTAGGCCGATTGCGTGCTCTGTCATCGTCATAAACTGAGTAATTTTTGAAAAAAGCATTTTTCTTTCATTATTTTCTCTGGGGCACTGCACGCCTTTGAATGCTTGGTTAGCCATTTTAGAACTGAAAATCATGTGGTCCATTATAAAGCAAAATGCATTTTCTGTCCTCTGTGATGAACAATGCGATGGTGCATATTCAAACTGTTGCCTTCCCTACAAGAATGTCGCTATTGAGAAGTGATTTTAAAACAGGTTTGGTTGCGTTATTGAGAACCTGCAATGGGTTGCAACTGGAGCGGAGAATACCAACTAAGAACAGATTTGTTAGGTTGCATAGATGCAAGTGCAGCTTGCAATTTGAAAAGTCTCTGTTGCACGACGAAAGATAATCAGTTGGAAGCAAGTACTAAAATGCGCAGAACGGAATTTGTTTTGAGAGCTAGATACTAACATGATACACAATACACACATGAAACCCGTTTAAAAAGAATCTAGTATCGTACTTACTGAAATTGCTATGAGAACTTTTCCAATAACACTGGTTTGCAACTTGAAGTTCTGTCGCGCTAATCACGTGAACAGCCCTGATTATTCGAAGATTTAAACTACTGTTATATGCAAATTTAACAAAAGCTTTAATGAGCTATCTCAGGGAAACGCAATATGATTACAACGCAATATGATTACAACATCCACACCAAATCAAGATTTTATCCTTTCAAAGGTACATATTTAGAATTGAACACATTTAAAACGTAATCTACTTAATGGTGTATTTATATACTCGCAAGTTTTGAAAACACAGTTTAAAAACCCATCGTTGACATGGATGCATGCTTCCCTTTTCATACTTATAAATAGTTGCTCTTAAGTGGGTTTTTTCCCTTTTCCAAACAAAGAAACTATTCATGAAACCGCCCCAGGCTAGGGTACCAGTTTCGACTTGTCCTTCAAGCTACCTGAAGCTTGGATAATATGGATTCTTTAGCCAAGTTTCTCGTTTTAGTATTATCCCGTAGTGCCAGGCAAGATGGCGTCGACGCTTGCGGAGACTGCGGTCCTTGCAGTATCCTTGTTTTTCTTTCAATTGATAATTTTCTGACCAGATTTGCTTGACTAATTCATTGCATCCTGAAGCATAATGTCTCTTGCAATGTTTTTAAATAACGAAAGCCCCATCTTGATGAAGATGGTATACAGTAGTTAAAAACGTCTAGCTGTAATATCATGTCCCATTGTAATTGCTTGTTAGTATTTGATCTCTTAGAACATGTGGCTGTACGGGGATTAATAAAGAAAAAAACAAACCTAGACCAACAACATAATTAAGATGATTTCCGCAGAACATTCGAGCAATAATGGCAAAAGTTAAGCTAGCAAAAAACCTCATGGCATAGTATTATTTTTAACACAGTTAAGAAGAACTTATCCAGACTTTAGCTCTCAAGCTGACCCCGCGAGAGAAAATTGAACTTGAAGTTATCCATATTTCATTTGAAACAGACGTTTACGTTTTGCTTTTAAAAACACAATAACACACGCTTTAAGCATTCTTACGATGTTTGACATTAAGTTTCTCGAGAACGCTTTCGAATTTAATTGCGGGGTCACTGAGAGAAATTAACTAAAGTAAGTTGTTTTAGATAGTATTCTAAAAGTCACCGTGCTATGAGTAGATTTTCAGTAAATGATTTTTGCACTTATTGCTCGAACTTTGAGCGGAATCCAAATAGGCAAGTTTTGGCTATGGGTTAGCAGAGCTGTCAAATAAGGTGGCTTAAAAAAAAAGCCCTGGAGAGAAATCTACTGTAAGTTAGATGGAAACTGTAGAAATATCAGCCGTATTAGTCACCGATTCATTTCACGTACGAGAAATTAATCCATTGTTTGATGTGCAAGAAACACACAGGTTAGGCATGAAACCTTGTATTGGACCAACACGTGGATAAAATCTATTTCAGCAAATGAATGAAGTACCTTACTACATGAAATTTTCGTGACACGTTAATTTCGCGATTTTGAGGTTCGCATATTTCACGACACCTTAATTTCGCGATTTTGCGAAAATTTTTCATTTTGACTCACTTTAAAGTGCACCTAACCCCCAAAATTGTTTTTCGCTAAAACGAATCTAGACTTGATTTGAAGCATTTGGGCGAAAAAATTTTTGAATTTGGTTGAATCCTCGATTTTCTATGCCTTTTCAAAGTCGCGCTTGAAGGTTTCACGACCGCGTTTTAGGGAGTCTGGGGCGGCGGTACCTGATGACGTCTACCCAGGAACCAAACACAATAGCGCCTCAGTCAACTCTCTGTATTTGCTCGAGAAAATGGAATACAAAACTAATCGTTCCGATGTATTTTGGGACTAAAGCGTCCAAGTTTTGTCTCAGAATCATTTCTTTTTCGTCACTGGAGTCAGAGTTAAGTTTCGATTCGGAAGACTCCGAAATAAACTTCGATCGAGCACGTTCGACAACTGTGAACTCACTGCTTAGAGCTTTGAGAGCAATTTACAATATTTCAAGCGACGAAGGGGAAGACTTCTTTGGGGACGAGCTGCTTGTATATTAGGAATGGAAAGCTAGATACGAAGAGGAGGGCAGGCAAACGAAACACAGGAAAGAAAACTCAAGGATTGCTTTGGATGGTAATTTCGTCAACTAAACATAAGAATCCCACGCGTGTTTATAGCCCGTTTACATTTGTCCTTAGCGAGAATGTATTTTGTCAAGGTGTGATTGTTCTGTTAAATCCAGTTTGTGTTTTACTTTCAGTTGAATGCTTCATGTTTATAAGAGCGACGTACGTGTTGCAGCTTTCGAGACTTGATGACCTCCAAAGCATTGGCTTCGATCGATTGAAAATCGTATTGTTTAGACCTGTATTTTTGAAGCTGCGGGAAGCAAGGCGGAAGGAAACATTTCATACAATTACCGATTTCACATTGTGACACGTTTTAAGTCGTAACTCCAAATAACCAATGTAAATTGTTCTCAAAGTTTGCAGTGAAATTCGTCGGATAAGCGAAAAGGATGTGTTCCCTAAGCGGTCCGCAGATAATGTTACGCGGTCATATTTTCGACGCTATTGCACAGAATCTTTGTCGCACTGCTGATTTCCAAACCTTCGAAAAACTCTGCGAGTCTAACAATTTTGTTATCATGTAATTCTAAAGGATTAATCTTCGATTTTCATCTAAATCGAAAGAGAAATAAGTGTTGGTTAGCGGCGTACAGTTGCGATCTATTTACATATCAGTAGAACGCTTCTTGATCATGATCGGATCACACGACTTTGCCGGTTATGTTATAAATATTGCGGGATTGGAAGATATAGGTTGTCGGTAGTATTTCTACAAATTGCTGGTTAGCTTTAAGCAGAAAATTTATGAAAATAGCGTTCGAAAGTCTGCGGAACAAGGTCCAGCGAGAGTTCTTCAATGGTTCTCACAGATTCAGTTCGCTTGTTTCGGTTCGACAAAATCAACCATCGTTTAAGTCTTAATTGCACCATTAGGCGATCATCGTCAGTAAATTGTACAGTATATCTTTTTTTGGATCTGGGATATTGCTGCAGCAGTCGATAGCACTGCTGGAAGGCATTTCTGTGCACTTTTCGAATGTGTATTGCACCGTCCTAAAGGAAATGAGAGGACGTGAGATATCTAACCTTCCTGGGTAGACGTCACAAGAGCCGCTGGACCCATTCTCCTCAAACTCGGTCGTGAAACAAAACGGCGGTGTTTTGGAGCTATTTTCGAGATTTCGTCGGGGCACAGAAAATCGAGGATTTAACAGAATCCAAAAATTTTTTCGCAGAACTATTTCAAATAACAAGTAGATTCGTTTTAGCGAAAAAAATTTTGGGGGTTAGGTGCACTTTAATTTCGCATTTTTGAGTGAGACACGCTTTATTTCTTTGTCAATGTTATTTAGCATGTCCCAGAATTTGATCAAACAACTTAATCAACAATGTCCAAATAAACAGAAACGCAACTGATTATGTAAACGGTAACAAGAAAGATGTTCTCATAGTGTCTGCAATGCACGGTTTGTAGTTCATGCTTGAATTCAAGTCACGTTTTTAGTGGTCAATTGACCTCATTATCCATATACATTAAATATTCCTTTCTGCAGACTCCAAAGAGAAAATGTTGCCGTTTAGTTTCACGACTGATGCTATTTAATTGTTTGCGTAAATGTCTTGATACGGATCAACAGGCAGTAGCACTTCTTTTCCAGAGGCGACAATAAGAATGGAGGCATCTACTAAGAACGTTGAAGCAATTGAAAGGTTTGAGCAACTAGTGGAACAGCACAACGAGGAGCCAGTTTGAGGACTGTACAAAAGAAGTGCTACCTGGAGTGGGGACGGAAAGCAGTAGTGATGAAGAGGACCAGAATATTACCACAGAATAGTTCAAAATGATTGTTATAAGCGTGTGTAATGGTAATAAAGTCGCTTTTTTAATAACAGTGGAATCCCGTTAATGCGGACACCAAAGGGAGATGATAAAGTGTCCGCATTATCCGGGTGTCCGTATTAAGCGGGCTAATTTAAGAGAAAATATATGAGCTTTTTAGTTGTCGGGACAAAGAAAACTGTCCGTTAGAAGCAGGTGTCCGTATTAAGCGGGTGTCCGTAGAGCGGGGTTTCACTGTAATGTGAGTTACTTAATTTTCGCGTCATGTTAATTTCGCGACATTAAATTTTCGCCTGACTTAAATTTCGCGATGTTTTTTTAAATCGCGAAATTCGCGAAATTAACGTGTCGCGAAAATTTCATGTAATAAGGTACTTAATACGTAACAGCGGACGTGAATGACACACGCAGCTATTAACAGTCACGTCTCATTAGTGGAGCGAGTTTTGCGTATACTGATGGTCCAGTTTTAATTATCATGTATTTATGGATGATCTGAAAACTAATCTGAAAGTAGATTTCAGTTTCATTTACTTCGACCAATCACTTCTTCCACAAAAAAGAAACATTATGAACATAACAAAACGGAAAAAAGTTATAGAATTAAGAAAGAAACTTGGAGAAAAACAAGCCAGGGGGTGCTCGTAGGTAATATCCGAAATGAAGTCCTGGAGGGCACGTTTTCCCAGTTCATTTTCCAAATCTAAGGTTCCAAATCTAAAAGATTCTTCCAGACGCTGTTTTCCGCGCTGTGCCCCAACTAACTGAACCCCTGGAAGAGGCTAAAAGAGCACTTTAAAAAGGTGCGAGAAGCGCCTTTATTACTTTTATTTGGGAGCTCGCTTTCCCACGGTCCCCCCACCCCCTTATCAGTGGTCAAAATCATACTAGTGGTCATCAATATTACCTCAAGTTGACCCTGTCTCGGCAACGATTGTTTAGATTATCGCCCGCAGAAACTAATGGTAAAGAGAAACGTCCAGTGCATTAAATGATTCACAGTAGATTGGTAAGAAGTCCCTTTTTTTTGAGTAAAAGCTTCTTTTAAAGTAGTTCGATGTCCTCTAAGCAGGCAGTGTGTTTTAATAACGCCATTGCAAGCCATTGTATTAAGCTGTACTTGAATGAAAATTAGTGGCATCTCTTAGAATGAAGTAATTATCCTGAAACAGACCCGGACCTGCTCTCGGTAAATTAAAGGTCAGGAAAATATAAATATCACTTTGAAGCTGGTTCCATTACCATAACGAGACAGCCTGACGTTTTACAGCAACTATGTCTTCCTACGATTGTGAAAATAGCTTTGATAATCCCTTAGAACTACGGCTAGATAAACATGCTATATTTCCACGATCGTTATGCAGTTAAGATGCAACTTGATGTAACATTTAAGCGATATTTTCAAGGTTTGACATTTTTAGGAAAAATTTTTTCACACATTACCGTTTTTAACGTGTTAAAAGTTTTCTTAATTAGCACCAGAGGCTTAGGGCGATTGCGTGCTCTGTCATCGTTATAAACGGAGTAATTTCAAAAATGTCGTGCACGCCATTGAATGCTTGGTTAACAATTTTAGCGCTGAAAATCATGTTATCCATTATAAAGCAAACTGCATTTTTCTGTCCTTTGTGATGAACAATACGATGGTGCATGTCTAATCCGTTGCCTTCCCTAAAGGCACAAGAATTTCGCTATTGAGAAGTGATTTTAAAACAGGTTTGAATGCGCTATTGCGGACCTGCACTGGGTTGCAACTGGAGCAGAGAATACCAACTAAGTGAGACAGCTTTGTTGGGTTGCGTAGACCCAAGTGCAGCTCGCTATTTGGAATTTCTCTGTTGCATGACGAAAGATAATCAGTTGTAAGCAAGTGCTAAAATGCGCAGACCAGAAATTGTTTTGAGAGATAGATACTAAAATGGTACATAATACACCCGTTTAAAAAGAATCTAGTATCGTACTTACTGAAATTGCTATGACAACTTTTCCGATGACACTGGTTCGTAACTTGCCGTTGTTTTGCGCTAATCACGTGAACAGCACCTGATTATTCGACGATTTAAGCTAATGTTATGCGCAAAGTTAAAAAAAAAAGCCTCAATGTGCTATCTCAGCGAAACGCAGTTATATGGTTACAACATCCACACCAAATCAAAATTCTATCCTTTTAAGAGCACATATTTAGAATCGAACACATTTAAAACGTAATCTATTTAATGGTATATTTATATACTCGCAATTTTTGAAACAGTTTACAAACCCATCCTGATGGAAAGCACTTTGACATGGATGATAGCTTTCCCTTTGCATAATTATAAATAGTTGCTTTTAAGTGAGTTTTTTCCCTTTTACAAGCAAAGAAACTACTCATGACACCGCCTCGGGCTAGGGTACCAGTTTCATCCTGCCGTTAATAAAATGTAATGTTCCAGTCGGCTGTTATTTAAGAAAAAATAGAGGAGTATTAGGAATAATATTGCAGCCATTATTATATAACTGAAAAAAAAAATGACTTTATTGTTATTGGCTGAGAGCAGGCCACTTTACGTTTCGTCTTACCTTGCTCTGCACTGTAAATTAACGTGCGCGCATTCGCAACTTTCTGATGTTTGAAATTTCGTTTAAATTGTACTTGCCCAAACACCTGACAGTGTTCAATTTGGAGATAATTTCCAAAGATTAGTCCCTGTGTAAATCCTTAATTGCAGTCGTATTCATACTATTAACTATACGAACTTTTCTTCCAGGTAATTTGTTAAAAGCAGTGTCACATCATACTATGAACAACATTGTGTTGTGTTCTTGGGACACTTTACTTTCACTGTGCCTCTCTCCACTCATGTGTACAAATGGGTACCGGCTAACGCAAAGCTGGGGGTAACCCTGCAACGGACTGGCGTTCCATTCAGGGGGGAGTAGAAATACACCTATTTACTTCACGCTACAGAAACCGGGATAAACTCCGGCCTGATGGGCCATTTGGCTCGTATGCAGACGTAAACTTACTGAACATCGGTACAGACAGATTCCTTAACAATCGCCAGGTTACCCACATGAAGATGACTTTACCTAGCATAGAGGTATTAGTCTACGTCCTAAGATGTTGGTTTTGGCTGCTTCGGACGCGAGCGTGCATGGATAGTGACTGTTCGCGTGAGGTCATAAACATTTTGAACAGGAGGTGTGGCCATCTTGGAAGAGCATCATTTTGAAGATGGCGGCCACAGAACGGTAAGAGATTAATTCTTCCAGGCTTATTCTGTCTGCATACCGCGAGTCACTGAAAAGTAACACATAGAGGAGATATGCGGAGAAGATATCTGTTATTTGAATAGATCCGTTCATTATTCCGGAATGCCTTATATATCGTGTGATCTTGTCTTACCTCGTGCTTGAAACTAGTTTCTATAGAAAGGAACACTTCAAAATGTTTTGAAGCTTATTTGCGTACAATCACGTGGAGTCGGGGTTTATACGAGTGTTCATGGACAAATCATTAGAGAAAAATAGGTCGTTATTGCAGGGGAAAGGCATCCTCAACGGGTAAATGGTCCTAACCTGATGCCTTGAAATCAAGCCAGTGGGTCTTAATTTAATTTAATTAATTATGCATCCATTTTGTGATTTATCTATCTCGAGCACAAGAAACATCAATTTAGAGCCAGACTTGTTTGAAAACAAGTATCTTCAACTATCTTGCACAGACCTTCTCAAAGAACATTACATAGTTGAGGAAAAGTTGTCTGATGATGAAATCAAGGTAATTGAAAGAGAAACTTTTTTTAGACAAAGAGCTGGGAGTATAGGAGCTTCCAAATGCCCTTCCAACCAGTCACATAGATCTGTCCCAGCCCTCCCAGGCTCTGATCAAAACCATATGCCCTCCCAATATGTTTCAGTTTAGCACAACAGCCACCAAACATGACTGCAAACATGAATAATCAACTATTGTGGACTATGAGAAAGTCATGTAAACTTCGTTGTTACCAGATGTGGCCATTCTTGCATGCCGCTCCTGATTTTCTTAGCAAGTGTGACTGTTGTGGACAGGGTTGTGGAGAAGTGAAATGCCCATATTGCATCGATGGCATTGATTTTGACAGCTATGTGCAAAAGAAATCCTTTTGTTTGGAGAAAAATGGTTTCGTGTTCAGTTTAAAAAGAGATCATGATTATTATTTTCAGGCCCAACAAAAACTCCACACCACTGGCAGAGACTACTTAAATTTTGTTTAGGTTGCTCTGAAGGTCAAATTAATTTATACGAAAGCCTTTGCCATGATGTCATCCATATTTATGTTGTAGAGCAAGCAAGAGGTCCGGCTTGCAGAGAAAGTTAGGAAATTCAATGTTGTCTCTGTTTAGCAACAACAAAATGGATCAGATGGTGGGGTATTTGTCATAACTTATGCTTCAAGCCTTACATTTCTGAATGACTCTAATATTGCACCCAAAAAAGTAGTGCGCCCTGATCTACTAAAATGTTTAAAGTCTGGTAAAATGGAATAATTCCGGCTGTTCTTATCCCGTATTCACCTGGGGACGCCCAGAAACACCAAACAAACGATGTCGTGTTTGTTCTTCAATAACATTGTGGCGCGAACGAACGTAGCACTTGCTCAACTTCCACTATTTTGCTCACACAGAGTAATTTATCAAGGATATATAAAACCAAAAAGAGGCCTTGAAATTTGCTGACGTTTAAATAATGGGAGTAACTTATGTTGGCAAGATGTGGGTTTCGAAAAACCGAAACATTTCTTGGAAATGACAAACTTTGGCGAAGGTCAAGTAATTTATGCTGCTTACCGGAAGTTGTTTCAGGATGAGTGACGGAGAGTTTGAAGCATTCAAAGTCTTTGCTCACCAGTTGCTCATGGGTTCCCTCTGCTCTTAGATAATTCCTCCCAGAATCAATTCAAATCTGCAGCAGCAAGGATATCCAGGACAGCTTAAACGCACTGTTTAGCTTTTCTCAGATAACAACGCTTACTGGGGCTTTACGGTACATTCCACGGTGCTAGTACGCAGTGAGTACGTGACGGACTGGGCAGATGCGTCTAATCTGTAGAAGATGATGGAGCTTTCTCAAGAGCCCGACTTGACATCGCTTTTTTTTTCAATTATGTGATACTCAGCTATCAATTTGCTTTCCTTTGAAGCTTCGTCCAGTACATAAAAGCCCAGCTTTGCATTCAACATCATTGATTGGAATGGGAAAAGAGACGGCAGTATTAGTTCACCGTCAACTTGTACAGCTGTAGGGCGAGAAAGGAAGAGAAAAGAGTTGAATTGCATTGACAACGCTGGGGTAGGGGTGAAAAAGAAATTCCTGATATAAATTGTCTTTTTACAAACCAAATCTGTGACAACACAGTTGGTATACATTGCTATTTAATTAGCAGGAAAGCAAGATGGATATTTTTTTTTGTAGCCAATATCTTTAACCCACAATGTAATGTATACTTTTTAAAAACGCTAGTGCTACCTACGCTTTATCACGTAGTCTTGTGGATCGTTTTATACGGTTTACTACTACCTCATTCAGTTAACGAGCCCTGACTTTTAGCTCAAATAAGTGAACAAGAAATAATTCGAAAACATATCCTGTAAGATGTTGGATGTTGCAACAAGGTGGCCATAGGTAATTCAGAAAATGTTGTGTGCAACAGTGGTGCAATTGTTGCGGGCTTCACATTTGTTTCCTTTCTTCTAGTCCAGTTCTGGCCCTTTCTTTGTCACGAAACGTCGGGAGGAGAACCGAGAGAAAGGGACCCTCTCTCCCGACGTTGCGTGACATAGAGAGATAGAACTGGACATCTTTGCTTCTGGCTAGACATTGAGGGTGTGACCGTTAACACTATTATTCGAAAAGTATTTGCTGGACGTCTTTCATTGAAGAAAACTTTTAAAACAAGGGCTGGCGTGCTGCTTTCTGTCTAGTCAGACTGGTTTTCAAGTACACGCGAGTCATTGACCGGAATATGGACTGTTATCACTGGGGAGAGTTTATGGTTCTCTGTTCATCAAACACTTCGTTACTGGCCTGAGCCCAAAGGGAAGAACTGTTGTGAATCTTCTAGTAAATTCATGGACTTGAATGAATTTTTTCCCATTTGCCCTGCGGGAGGTTTCCACAGATCATTGAGTGACATGAATCAACTTTTGGACCTGTACCTAATCACGCAGGAGCCGGTCAAGGTCTCCTGATCTAATCAATGAGATTGTCTTTTCCACGAAGTTTTCGGTTTTCCGAAACGCACACATTTGCCAGAAATATTCTGCACTTATGTCTTAATACAAGAAAATCTGAAGGACTTTAGTGGCTTTTGATATCCTCTTTACACTGTATGAGTGGTATGACCGAAACTGCGTTCGTTTAGGACACAAGTTCCACCATTCCGAAGAACGAACTCGCGCGGCGTCGTTTTCTCGGCGTGTCTCTAACTCCTCCAGTTCATTCTGCTTCTTCTTTGATTATTGCGATGTTTGTTTGGTTACCCATACAACCAGGGAGGAATGAATGCCTTCCCATAAAGCGTTGCGACCGAAACTAATATATCTTAAGTAATTATGTAAGCGTGTGTTGAATGAAAAAAAAAAAACAAAAAAAAAAACAAAAACGAAAAAAAACTATATATCTTCTTTTGGTGTCCTCATTATTCGGCGAAGAGACTCGTGGCATCAAGATCATTGCGTCCCCTTCGTGTCTGGGAATGATTAGCTCTTTTGTACGGCATAATTTTCTTATTTAGCGGCATGTGTGTCGGTGAATGGTCAATGTACAAATGCTTTGTGTAATTTGCCTTTATTATGTGTCCGCTGCGTTTTGAAAGTACACTTTTTTTTCGTCTTCTTGGTGTAAGATTATTGACTTCGTTTGTCGCGAAGAGCATGTGAGCTTAATCGTTTAGTGGACAAAATAGCTGATAGAAGGGTTTCGCTGGTTCCTTGTGTCGGCGTACGCGTACGTAGAAGATTTGTGTGGCATCGTAAACAGGTCTAAATAACCCAGTTTTATCTGATTTCTGTACTCACGAGCTGCTAGCCAAAACTGTGGTACTTAGCCGATGGATGCATGTTTGGTGGTTGGTAAGTTGACGTGAGAAGTTCGTAAGTTGACGGCAAGAATTGGCTTTCTTTGTTCTCTTCACCCCATAGAGAACCTAATATATAGATTTAGGCCAGCCTAAAAGCGGAGCTCCTCAGTTATTTTTCGGAATGTTGTTACTAATGAAAATAATCCAACATGTATGAGGTAAATTGCGAATGATTTAATAGTTTCAGTCGGAACTAGTATTACATCAGCAGATCGAGGTGTAAGATGGTGTGATTATGAAATATAGAGCCATGATTTCAAGAATTTCTGGGAAGTCACCAAAAATCTTGATCACATAACAGAACTGTCTTCTGTGCTTTTTGGTGGCATTTCTTGTTCTTTCCTACCTTATTCAGAAAGACAAGGCATTGTTATTAATCATTATATTCTTCATTAGTTAACATGGGGACTCCCACACAAAAGAAGTTTACACATTTTTTTGTTGTGGGGACTGATTGAAATGCAGTGGTTACAATATACTCAGTCCCTGTATCTCTACCAAATGTAATCTCACAAAAATACCAAAACAGTATACATATGTTAAAAGTTGGAAAGTTTTGTTGTCTAACTTGTCCCCAAAGATACTTTTAGCCATCTTCACTATTGTATGGAGTCTCCTCCTGCTGGAAGGGTTTGCAATAAGGCTATCTCTAAAACGGGGAACGGGGAATCGAGGAATCGAGGAATGGGGAACCGAGGAACGGGGAACGGGGAACGAGGAACGTGGAATCTCTAAAAGGGGGAATCTCTAAAAGAGGGAATCTCTAAAATGGGGAATCTCTAAAAGAGGGAATCTCTAAAAGAGGGAATCTCTAAAAGGGGGAATCTCTAAAAGGGGGAATCTCTAAAAGGGGAAATCTCTAAAAGGGGGAATCTTTAAAAGGGGGAATCTCTAAAAGGGGGAATCTCTAAATGGAGGAATCTCTAAAAGGGGGAATCTCTAAAAGGGGGAATCTCTAAAAGGGGGAATCTCTAAAAGGGGGAATCTCTAAAAGAGGGAATCTCTAAAAGGGGGAATCTCTAAAAGGGGGAATCTTTAAAAGGGGGAATCTCTAAAAGGGGGAATCTCTAAAAGGAGGAATCTCTAAAAGGGGGAATCTCTAAAAGGGGGAATCTCTAAAAGGGGGAATCTCTAAAAGGGGGAATCTCTAAAAGGGGGAATCTCTAAAAGAGGGAATCTCTAAAAGGGGGAATCTCTAAAAGGGGGAATCTCTAAAAGGGGAATCTCTAAAAGGGGGAATCTCTAAAAGAGGGAATCTCTAAAAGGGGGAATCTCTAAAAGGGGGAATCTCTAAAAGGGGGAATCTTTAAAAGGGGGAATCTCTAAAAGGGGGAATCTCTAAAAGGAGGAATCTCTAAAAGGGGGAATCTCTAAAAGGGGGAATCTCTAAAAGGGGGAATCTCTAAAAGGGGAATCTCTAAAAGGGGGAATCTCTAAAAGAGGGAATCTCTAAAAGGGGGAATCTCTAAAAGGGGGAATCTCTAAAAGGGGGAATCTCTAAAAGGGGGAATCTCTAAAAGAGGGAATCTCTAAAAGAGGGAATCTCTAAAAGGGGGAATCTCTAAATGGGGGAATCTCTAAAAGGGGGAATCTCTAAAAGGGGGAATCTCTAAAAGGGGGAATCTCTAAAAGAGGGAATCTCTAAAAGAGGGAATCTCTAAAAGGGGGAATCTCTAAAAAGGGGAATCTCTAAAAGAGGGAATCTCTAAAAGGGGGAATCTCTAAAAGGGGAAATCTCTAAAAGGGGGAATCTCTAAAAGGGGGAATCTCTAAAAGGGGTATCTCTAAAAGGGGCAATCTCTAAAAGTGGCAATCTGTAAATTTTTTACACTCCTCACTCCTGATATTACTCTCGTGCTTTTTTTTCCTGTAGGCAAAATGATGATTTAATTTATTCTAAACCACAAAAGCAAATAACAAATTTTCATAACAGTATATTCTTAGTGTTTTCTTAGTGTTTTCCCAGCTCCTACAAATCGATGGCGACTGAACAATATCTGCCTTTATCGTAAATTAAACCAGAGAGCAGGATTTCGTCAAGCACTCCAAAACAACAGAACAAAACTAACAAACCTGGCAACGATATGTGCCTATGTTCTAAGCCCTGAAGGCTCTATGTATATTCTTAGTTCAGGAGTGACGTACAGATCTCGTTTGGATATCTAGCGATCGGCTTTCGCCAAAATCAGTGAGCTCACATATCACAGGCTCGTGTTTCCACGCGTAAGCTATCTTATTTCGATCCGTCTCCGCACGATAGTGGTGATTGCTAACCAACACATTTTAAGTCCCTGTGCGCTATTCTATTTTTGTGCAAGTAGAGCAGTCCTCCTGCAACATCAGCGGCAATCTTATCCATAAATGTGCCCTCTATTCCATTGCAGTCTTGACTGTCGATAAGGTACATTAATTCGTTTAACGAGCTCAGCTTTCCTTCACCGCCGAAAACTTCAATATCGAAATACACGTACTCTAGCATAATTGCCATGGGGTCCGGGCAAATAGCTTTGAACTGGACGATGTCTTCGTGGCGTAGCTGTGACAACAACGTGGCCTCTTTGGCAAAAGCTTCAACAAAGCCCGCAGAGGACGAGAGCAGTTTCTTCACTACGACGTCTACTGATTCGCGAGCGTTCTGGGAATATTTAGTTCTTAATACGGCACCAAATGAACCTTGTTCGATAACATCTTGTGTGCCGAGGTCATCCCACTTAAAATGTGGAAGACCTTGGAACTTAGCGACCTTTTTCTTTCGAAAAGTAACTGGCAGTGGAACTTTAAATTCCTCTCCACCTGACGGCATTGCGCAAAGAGCGGTCTGGATTAGCAAGGAATCACTGATTATACTGAGCAAATTTCCGCCAAAATCTCTGACTACAACAAATGAATTTCTCTAGGAAGTATTGTGAAAAACTGGCATGAAACTCTCCTTACCACCGATGCGACGCCTTGAATCAAACTTCCCGCGAGCAGTTGGCGATTCATGCATTCATATGGTTTCCCAGGTCGCTCGCCATTCAATTTTTTTGTAACTAGAAAATTATTGTAATGGAGTTTGAAATTTCGTCAATGGAAGATAATCTATATGTCTGTAAACTGACGCTGGAATAAACTTCAGCACATATCGGCAAAATTTTCAACACGTTAAACAACCTAGGGCTGTCAACAATTGAAATTGAACGCCTCACCAGGTATGTTTTAGCACAGTGAACGGTGACAACCGATCTTGTCGCGACATCTTAGCGAAAGTGGTCGCAAAGAACAAGTCCGGATAAAATGTAGGTTAAAATTTGTTCGTCAGCGAATAACAATCCCGTATTGTCGTTTTTCTTTCATCGACCAACGTGTGGAACAAAGTGGCATATACATATAAACCTGCGATATATATTCTGACAGATATAACCTGACAGAGATATTCCCTGAGATCAGTTTTTTAACTTGACCTTTGCGCGTTCCTGTGACATTTTTTTGTAAAATGGCTAGATTGCGGAATGTCAGAGGCAGTAATAACTACTAATAATAAACTTTACCTGGTTTTTAAAAACATTTACTAAAAGGTATTTTATCCTGCGAACAGGCGTTCTAGCGAGAGCGTGTGGAACGGACGAAAAGAAATATTTGCGAGCGAAGGGAAGCCGAGCCGAGCGTTGCAATTTCGTTTCGCAAATTTCCCACTTGAGAGCATGTTCGCAGGCCATAAGCATTGAAGATTCCAACTTTTAAAGATTCTCAGTTGTAATGATCCCCTCTTTTAAAGATTACCGCTATTAATGATTCCTGCTTTTAATGATTCCCGCTTATAAAAATTCCCACTTTTAAGGATTCCCGCTTTTTAAGACTCCCCATTTAAATGATTCCCACTTTTAAAGATTTCCGCTTTTAAAGATTCCCCGTTTAAAAGATTCCCGCTTTTAAAGAGTCCCTCTTTTAGAGATTCCTCCTTTAAGAGATTCCCCCTTTTAGAGATTCCCCTTTTTAGGGATTCCCCGTTTTAGAGATTCCCCCTATTAGAGATGCCCCCTTTTAGAGATTCCCCCTTTTTAGAGATTCCCCCTTTTAGAGATTCCCCTTTTTAGAGATTCCCCCTTTTAGAGATCCCCGCTTTTAGAGATTCCCCTTTTTAGGGATTCCCCCTATTAGAGATTCCCCCTTTTAGAAATTCCCCCTTTTAGAGATTCCCTCTTTTAGAGATTCCCCCTTTTTAGAGATTCCCCCTTTTAGAGATTCCCCCTTTTAGAGATTCCCCTTTTTAGAGATTCCCCCTTTTAGAGATCCCCGCTTTTAGAGATTCCCCCTTTTAGAGATTCCCCTTTTTAGGGATTCCCCCTTTTAGAGATTCCCCCTATTAGAGATTCCCCCTTTTAGAGATTCCCTCTTTTTAGAGATTCCCCCTTTTTAGAGATTCCCCCTTTTAGAGATTCCCCCTTTTAGAGATTCCCCCTTTTAGAGATTCCCCCTTTTAGAGATTCCCCTTTTTAGAGATTCCCCCTTTTAGAGATCCCCCTTTTAGAGATTCCCCTTTTTAGAGATTCCCCCTTTTAGAGATTCCCCCTTTTAGAGATTCCCCCTTTTAGAGATTCCCCCTTTTAGAGATTCCCCTTTTTAGAGATTCCCCCTTTTAGAGATCCCCCTTTTAGAGATTCCCCTTTTTAGAGATTCCCCCTTTTAGAGATTCCCCCTTTTAGAGATTCCCCCTTTTGGAGATTCCCCCTTTTAGAGATTCCCCCTTTTAGAGATTCCCCCTTTTAGAGATTCCCCCTTTTGGAGATTCCCCCTTTTGGAGATTCCTCCTTTTAGATTCCCCTTTTTAGAGATTCCCCCTTTTAGAGATTCCCCGTTCCCCGTTTTGCAATAAGCAAAATCACCCTCGCATGAATGGTAATTACGATATTTTTTTTTTTGCTGATAATGAATACTTGCATAGGCTTCTAATAATAATTTTATTATTCAATGTCAATGTGATTTGTTCTTTTTCTCGACTGGCATTGTGGACTGCAAGAGCTGTTGTTGGGTTTCATTAATTAATTCTGCTATGATTAAATTATACCAAGAATTATCAGTAAGCTAAGAGGAAGTTATATTATGTACATGTATTTTGTCTGCACTACACAACCAAATGCACTCCAAGGTTATCAGGCATAAGTACATTTGTCAGAAGAGCCCAGCATATCCAAGATATGTGTTGATTGACACATCACTTAAGATAATTTACAGCAAAATGGATAAAAAACAGATCAATATCCTACATGTACCAAAGCCAGACATGGGGTTACAAGGCAATCATTTAAACAACAGATTGAAATTAGAGAACACTATTTCTACAAAAGAATGGAACAAATTAACCTTATCGGACATTGCGAATGGCAAGGCTGTCTGTAGAATGTCACAAATTTCTCAACCCTTTCTTTCTACAAAAATGCTAATCGTGCAACTTTGCTAAAGACCCAGTTCTCCATTTCGTGTTAGCAAAATATCAATTTATGCCATGTCCAATGCAGATTATCACAAAATTGATTTAAAAGCTCAATAAATATCATTTTAAGGCCAAAAAGCCAATTATTTAAATAAACCATGAGTAAATTATCTCTAAGAAAAACTGATTAATTTAACAGGCACTTAAAAATAATTAGTTAATATGTGTTTCTTAATAATGTAATGCAGTTTATCTGTCACAATGTTGCAGCTATGATATTACTACAAACAGGATGGGTTGCAGAACTGAACCTCCAAGTCAGTTTATTCAATGAACTTGGTGCAGAATTGATAATCCCATGAAGTTGTCTGTAATTACAGAGAAACCAAACAAAGCATTACAATTATAAGTAATGAATAACTGAACTCTTTTACATGCATGAACAGTGTATGTTCCATTAATATTGGGGACCTCTCAGAAGCTGCATCCATGATAAATTAATATGTTCCCAGATGCCTTTGTTTATAGAACTTTTCACAAATTAATATATCTGTCATAACAGTGATCTCTGTGTTCTACAACAATTAGTACACAAGAAAAATACACTCAGTAAGATATTGTTTACAATAAAAATCAATGTCTATGAACAATCATAAGGACCTTAAATTTATAGTTCCTCAGAAATATCTCACCAGGCCATGCTTGCTTTGAAAATCTTTCATGTTTTAATACAGGCTGCCCATCTGTAAACTGTTCATATATTGACTGACAGGAACAGGCATGTAATTCCTTTCTTTGATATACAGTGTACTTCATTGTTAGTTGTTTACTGAGTGTTAGTGGTGAATCAAATGCTAGGGGTTGGTACTCCAACTTTCACAGTGGCAGGCTCTGCCCTGAGATACAAAGCAAACTTACATAACTGTTATGAAATTCGCGACTTGCTTTCAAGAGCAAATACAATTTGCTTCAAACAAGAAACTGGAACATTGCAAGTTACAACAATGTGCACAGTCCCAATCACAGGGTCATCCAGGCTGTTTGGTTGTACAGATAACTGTACAACTGTATATGAGTTCAGCTTCCAGAAGAAAATCAGAGTTTGTCAGGATAAATACTGATGTTCTTGCTTACTCAATGAATGAATGTGCAGTTCCAGAAGATATTCACACCCAACACCCATTCATGGCCAGTCTTTAAAAATTCCAAATTAAAGTATCAGGAATCAAGAGTTCTAATAGAGAAAAAAACCCCATGTGGGGTATGAATCTTTTCTTGAAGAAAACAATGTTTGAGAAATCATTAATTACAAAATAATGTTTAAGAAACATCTTACCTTTCAGAGAATTTTGTAATCTGCACTGTCTGGCCAGTTCATATATTTGACAAGTTGACACTGGGCATGTTTGTAAATTTGTGCACTTCAACATCACATTACTATGTAGTAGCACTGGTCAACTAAAAACAGCATAATTTGGTTAATTTATATACACTGTACATTATTAGGTTGAAATATTGGTGTAGGTTGTTGCACATCAACAGATACAGAAACTATTTGCACCTGAATCATAATCATAACAGCCCTCCACCTCAGAACCATCACAGATATGATATGATATTTTTAAACTCTCTGAAATTTCAGATTATTCAAGATTAACATATGCGCATACATCATCTGGGGCAACCCTAAAACACTGAATTTGGAAAACGAAATCTGGAATCCAGAATCTGGAATCCAGAACCGAAAACCAGAATCTGGAATCCAGATATTATGAATGATGATAGAAATAATTCACTTCAGCAATGTCTAATAAATAAATATGAGCAAAAATTATTTTGTTATTTATTTTCTTGGCTTTACTTCAGCCACAGACTGTAATTGCTAAAAAATTATTGACTAGTTCTGAACAAACCCTTAGCTATATATCTGGCCCGGTTGTTCAAAAGCTGCATAAAGCTAACCATTGGGTACATCACTATCCAGTCAGGGTTACTGATTTTTTGGGTGGATAGAGTTACTCATAGCCTGCGAGCAGGCTCTAGTATCTGTCTCTAGTGTCTGAGCAGGCTAAATAGGTGTCTAGTGTTTTTCTGCATTGGCATGTCACCAAGAGCCTTCATGCGGCTTTGCCACTCACGCCCCCCACCCAAACATGAGAGCCTGCTCATAGGCTAAGTTACCAATCTTTTGTTCAAGCTGGCCCTGGTGAGAGCCCGGTTCTTGTCTAGATCAAATTGCTCTGAGAAGACTCAGGTGAGCAGCACATTAACAACAAGCTATTATAGGCTATTGCAGTGAGTTTCTGGCAGTCTTTTAGCATCTTTTAACAACATGTGGTCTGATCTGTTAGTAAGTGAGAAGCAGATGGAAGTAAGTGTGTAACATTTCTACAAATTGTTTTAATATGATGGCCGCCAAGAATATGAAATGCTGATTTGTCACAGTATCAGTGTGGAAATTGTGTTAATCTGGAATTGGTCTTGTATCTATTGGAAAAATCAAATTTCATATTTAGACCAGATGGGTTAGCCTTTGGACTTTGAAAGTGGGGGGCGTGACCGTCAATGTACAGGGGGCTGCCACTGACAGATATCCCCTTGTGAGAAAACTTTAAGAATTCCTAGGAATTCCTAGGAAAAAATTCCTAGGAATTCCTAGGAATCTAAGGTGTGAATTTTCACGGTAATTCGGACTCAGAATTCCTAGGAATTCCAAGTTTACATAGAGCTGACTTGGAATTCGTAGGAATTCCTAGGAATTCCAACTGAAATATACTCACCTTGAAAATTCCTTAAAATTCCCAAAAATTCCTAGGAATTTCTGAGAATAACTTGGAATTTGTAGGATTTTTTCAGAATAGGTTGGAATTTTTTGGAAAATCTGAGAAAAACTGGGAATTTTGTATCATTTGTAGGCCAGACAAAGTTTTGATGATTAATGCCCGGCATTAAAATAACAAATAAAGTCACTGATATCACATCAAACAGGTTTTAAATTAATGGTTTATTACATTGGCTTTCATGAATTTAAACATAAGAATAATTATCCTGTTTCTTTTTCATTACATCAAGAATCAAAAGTAAAACTGAAAACAGATATGAAGGTCAAACTTTTACATGTTTGATAAAAAGAGAACTTTTTCAGATAATTTACTTACTTTTTTGGTTTACAAATCCAACAATTTTCCATACACAAGATTTTAGCTTCAATTATTGTTATGTGGAACAAATCTGGATTTTCAAGATTGTAAGGAATCAATCATAAGAACAAAACTGAAACATTCCTTAAAATTTAAAAAGGCTGAGTTGGACAAACTTAGCTGCTGTTCAGTTATTTCTGTTGATTCTGCAGCCTCTTTTGTGGCCCTCTAATTAGGGTGTCAACAGCTAGCCTCTTGAATCTTCATCTTTGTTGTATGACACCTAAAACAAAATTAAAAAAATACACACAGGTGCTTGTATACTATTGATAAATATGTTACATAAATCTTGAGCTTACAGTAGATTAAATCAAGGTTTTCCTTCTATAATTGTATCAACAACTCTCGAATTGGAGGATATATATCACGGTTTTAATAGCCAAATTTAGACATTAGAAATATTAAAAGACACTTAAAACATTAAAAGAACATTTAAATAATAGAGCACACACAAAAGAATATACGGATGGACAAAAATTGAAGATCAACACGGATTGCCATAGAGTCTGGCTGAAACACAGAGGAGACATATCAAACTCATGCACACTGTTGCTGCCTCGTTGGAGTTTTTGTCAAGAACTTTGACTGGGATCAGAGGGAACTGCTATATTTGTTTCGTTTGAACAAGTGTGGCGAGAGAAACGACTTGTTATTCGCAAATCAAATTGTTTAGGCATGCACTCTGGGCAACGGTAACCTAAATTGTTTCAACTTTGCTTTAGCCAGAATTCGTTTCATGCCATGACTGAGTGACCCACTCGTGTATGAATCGTGATGATAAAGTTCATTCAAAAGCTTTTGTCGCAGTACAAGAATTTACTTAGTATAATATATGGTTACTTGAATTCGATTACTCACCAAATATTTTTGTGCCCTTTGAATTTTTCCCCGTTGAAACATCCACAGTAAGATTTTCTTTTAGTTCCAAATCTTCGCCAAGAATAACTTGTTTCTCGTTAATGACACTCACGCTGTTTTCTTCTGGTCACAGGACCGCAGCAAAAACCATTTTGATATAATTTTGGAAGTGAAATTTACTAAAACGCACGAGCGATCAACCGTTAACGCTGAATTCAAAGATGGGCGCCAAAAGAGAATGAATAACGCGATCTTTGTCACGTTCAGTCACGAGGACAGTCACATGAAAATTCGCGTGCTGTGATTGGTTCAGTTGATCAGTTGAGGAGAGAATGGAAACTGGAGAAGAAGGAGAGAGAGACTGGCAACGAGGTTGCCAAACCAGTCGCTTTCGATGGCAAGTCTGTTTCCCTTTCCACGCTGTTTTGGTGGTCTTTTGAAAGATGGGTCTTGCTTCAAAAGGAAAATACTACACAAACTTTTTACGAAGAAATCAAGGAGGAAAATGGAACGTACTTTAACTGGTTGATCTGTTCCCGACGGTTGTCAAGATAACAAAGGATCGTGAGGCACTTAAATCAAGTTCACTGCAAAGGTAAGCAATCCAATTTTAAAGGGATTTTCTGTTACGATAAGCTATAATTGTAAATAAATCAAACGAAGCAATGCATCGTGTGCTCTTTAAAAACCACAAAAGCCGAAATTCACCTAAAAGGTTTCAGATCGACCTGAGGAAACGAGATAAATTCCGCGAAATAAGCTTAAGCTTGTTAAGTCCACCAAGTCTATTTTGAGAGCCCACGTGTTTCAACACCCAGTCAGCACAATGCAGCAACTATAAATTTGCAATGTTTGTCATTTTTTCCTTTGAATTGTTTATAAGGATTAACATGATATGAGATCTATAGTCTTTTCAATACATCAAGATGTAGGTTTTTTTTATTTGCATTGTCATTTATTTATGTCAGTTATTTATTTGTTTCCCATTGACTCATAATCTTTTTGATTCTTTTGATTTTGTTGTGTCATGAATTAAAGTGACAGTGAGGACAAGGAAATACAAGAAACATATTGATGATCCCACTATACCCATACCAAAATCTACAAGATTCGACCACATAAATCGCTTATAGCAGTCTTCACAGGCCAGTTGACGTCATCTCCCTGTCTGGCATCCCTTTTTCCTGGAGATCATTTCCAGCACCATGAACAGAACACCTCAGAGTTTTCGGCTCACCTGAGTGAGATGGCTGTTGGCAAAAATGTTGTGGATGACATTGATGGATTATGGAGTGAACCTTTATGCAAGAATTGAAGCTTCACAGAAGCATTTGAGGAAATTGAGTTGCCTATACCTGAAAAGACTTCAGAAATACCAATTGATGTAATACACAACAACTCTGATTAGTCCACAGACAGTGATTCAGATAATGATGTTGAAGTTTCAGTTCTGACTCCTCTGAAGAAATTGAGAACTCTGACACTGATGGCCATTCACTGGACTCCCCTGATGAAAGTGAAACTAATGGTTCCCAAGAAAAAAACATTTTCTGCCAAAGAATATGCCTGTATGGCTATTGTGGCCTTAATGTCAAGACATTGTATGACAATGAGAGGCCGCTAGAGATATCCTTGTTTTAATGAAACTACCAGTAATTTGTCCAGAGAATGTCACAGAACAGTTTTGTACAGCAAGTGTGTGGAAACTGTGAGCTTTTCATTTATGACATCTGTGAGAGATGTCTTCCTCTTTTTCCTAAAGTCATAAAGGATCAAGTCAAAAATTGTTCAACAGTGGGCTGTGATGGGTATGTGTGAATCTACAATTATATTAAATATATACATGCATATATATACTTTTGGTTTTATTGAAATTGTAAATAATATATATTCATTTATGCTGCCAGAATTTTTTGCTTAATCTATTTATCAAATCTAAGAGCATCCATTTTTCTATCAGTTAAACTCTGGGTGTTTGATTTAAGGGTCCATACGGGCACATATACACTAACAAATCATGTTGGATGCAAAAAGCAATGTTATCAGTGCTATAGTTTTATGTTGAGTTGTCAGACTTTAACTGGAATTAATGTACATTTGTTTGGAAATAATTATCTTGGAGCTTGACAACAATAAAAAGGTATGGAACTCCAGAGAAATGATCATGTTGATTTTTACTAATTTACAGAAACTGATTCATGCACTGAGTTCATCTTTAATTTTGACATTTTGGGGAATTTATAGAAATTTCCAACAATATTTCATGTGTTTTAGCTATTCCCAAAAATTCCTAGATATTCCAAACACATTTTTTTAAACAATCTGGGAAATAATAGGAGTTCCTAGGAATTCCAAATAATTCCCAGTCATACTTTTCACTATTCCCATATATTCCCAGAAATTCCAAGGTCTTGGATTAAGCATAATTTGCATGGCTTGGAATAACTTGGAATTCCTAGGAATTCCCAATAATTCCCAGTCATACTTCCACTATTCCCAAATATTCCCAGAAATTCCAAGGTCTTGGATAAAGCATAATTTGCATGTCTTGGAATAACTTGGAATTCCTAGGAATTCCCAGACTACTGGGAATTTATTTCGCAGGTGTCCTGTTCTCTATGACATTTTCTATCTTGTTCAGTATCTACTAGACAAATAAAAGGATAAATTTATACTTCTGGTAAATTGAAGATCACTTATTAAACAAAATGGCAATTACCAGCAAGTTTATTTTAGACACTCTCGAGGTGCTTGGAATAAAATTAAGACGCACTTTACTGAGATTCTCATAATCATAGCCCTCACTAGAAATAACGGTCGCACGATTTCAACAGACGGAGAATTTTTGTTTCAAAAAAGGTTACGTTTGAGGTCCTTTTTACTTGGCAGCTTACTTTTTACAGTCGAAAAGCTAAGCAAAACAATTTTCGCGTATTTGAAGAACTTATTTTCTTTGATTTGCGGATTCCGGTTTCCGGTTTCTGGATTCCGGTTTTTGGTTCCAGATTCTGGATTCTGGTTTCTGGGTTTTAGGGTTGCCCCATCTTTAACAGAGTGTTTGCTTCACATTCAGTTTACACATGGCTGTTATCCAGCATAGGCAGACTTATAAGTTTTCCTTAAAAAATATATTGCAGCAACTATTGCATCTTTCATTACCTATTCTTGTGATGAAATGACACAAAATCCAAGAACAAGAAGTTATAAGCATAAAACTAACTTATGTGGTGCTTACAGTTCCTCTTACTGTCTGCATATGCCGTCCATAAACTGGTGATGCCTGGACAATGTACTCATTATTTTGTGATCACACCTTTATATATCACCTTTTGTGATCACACTGTTATATAATTTGTCCTGAAAAAGCAATATATGAAATGTTATGCCTTTGGCACTCACCAAATACCTTTACATGATGTATAATGTACACCATGTCAACATTCACAATTCTTTTTACTTTCATTGTAACTCTTTTGTGTCATTTTCCCTCACTTGAAGACAGAACTTCCACATTAGGTGATAATTTGCCTCTGGAATCTCTATGAATTCACAGGGAGTGATAACAATTAAATCGTGACTAATTTTAGCAAAGGAGTCCTTCAAATGTCAGATTTTAATGCTAAGTTTATACAGTAACTTTACATTACTCTTCGTATATATATATAACCTCTCAATTATTGCACCTATAGACAGAAGGTGTGCTGGGGGAAGAAATGATCTAACCTTTCTGAACTTTTCCCCCCTGTGATAGGATGACTATTATGAACTACAGTTTGTAACCAACACCAACATCAGGTTATGTATACACATGTATATTTTGTTGTCGTCTGTAATCATAAAAAATAAAAATTTAAAATCCTCCACAAAGTTCATACTCAATAACACTGCTATATGTAGCGCTGTTACTGCTGCCCTTAAGACACTTTGAACACAAAGGAACAGTAATTATGCATCTTAATCGACATTAGTTGGGATAAATAAAAAAATGAGATCTTCTGCACTATCAGTGCACCAAGTTAAAAGTTGAATGGAGACAGCTAACATGCCAAATGAATGATCAATAATTATTGATATTCTTGCATGCTACGATTAGCTTCTTACGCTTTGTTTTTATGTACAGTATTATATCTCTGAATACAACAAACCGACTTTTTTAAATTTATTTTGTAAGGATCATCAATAAAACCACCATTGAATTTTCAGTTTTTAAACACTTCATCCTGCTTCACAATAATACTATTCTATCCATAATTAAGCAGGCAGATCATAAACTTATATAAAACCCCACAGTACATGTAGGTTAATTTATAACATATGCCAGTCTGTCAAACTCACATCTGATCTCATAATATGTCCTGTATAACAAAACTAGCTTGAACATAACAAAACAGTCTTTCTCCCTGTAGACAGTAGTTGATAATCAAAGGGGACTCTTCGAGTCACGACTGAAATTTTTTGGTCAAATCCAGGGGAAATTGGAGTAAACCGACTCGAGTTAGCGGGGTTCTACTGTACAAGTTGACTGCGGGAAATTTTGTCACGAACAAAACTTTCTTCAACACGTTTCAAAAATCGCACTGGTTAAAGTTTGCAAGGTGACGAAAACATTCCATGAGCAAATGTCTACACAGATGAATGTAGCCAGTAAAACAAGCCATTTGGTTAAAAATGTTGAATAATTTCCCACTAAACAACAAACCATATTCCCAATTGAACGTATAAATTCCATCGAGTCCAAATGTGCATATATCAGCCATTCAGATTGGCTAATCTGAACAAAGGGCATGTTTGTGTTTCACCAATAGGCGACTCTTTAAGAATAAGACTCGTACCAGGCCCCCGACATGCAAAATAACGCCTTACAGCTTCGAATGTTTACAAAATCGAAGGTGACAAAGGTTTTTTAGGCTTTTTCCAAGGTAAATCGTCTTAAAAATCGCGTATTTATGCAGGAATTCCTACTGTAAGACACTTGTTGATTTATGTTTTATTTTATGAATGTTGTGCGTTCTTTTGTGAATTATGCGATTTTTCATGAACTGTGCGATCGGATGCGATTTGAGATCGATTGTGCGAAATCGCACCATCGCGTAATATCAGAAGGCCTGTCAGTTAGGATTTGGTGAGCTACTGTGCTGTAGGTATGGTGGAAAATAATAGATTATCAGAAATGAAGGTTCCTGAGACATCTTGACAGCACTGAGAGGAATTAATATATAAAATCACAAAAGAAGG